>NC_091471.1:363665966-363839158 GCF_036971445.1 Narcine bancroftii | reverse complement strand
TGATTTATTGGTCAGACAAGAGGATAGACGAGTTGATTTATTACTTTTATCAGATGAAACTGATAATGGAGAGATGCAGATGTGAGTGGACGTTGTGCAATCAGAGGGCGAACGTTTCATTTCAACCCTGCAGAAACATGTTCACAGCCAGGCAAATTTCATCAAGGTTCCTTCCCACGCCACCTTATTTACTGAGAAACACAATCAAGCCGATTAATAGTCGACTTTAAAATTAGGACCCATGGATTGGATGGGTCTGATTTTTGCATATTTTTTCATATGTGAAGCCAATGTGATATTATCTACTGGTCATGAACCTGTGTGGAAGGAAGGATCTTGGAGCTGAGAAGCTCTTGCCTTCGGACCGCGACAACTGAACTTGCTCGCCTCTCTGCCATAGGTGTGCCTGTCTACCCCGCCAAATGATTAATGGGGGGGGGGGGGCTTTGATCAACCCTACACATCCCCAGGTCCCTTGAAATTGGTTTCGAGATTATTTGAATCGCATTTGGTATTTTGACAGCAAAATATACGTCGAGAAGTTAAGATATAAAAAAGGGTTCCACACTCCCAGCGAGCTGGTTAACGTTGGAAAAGTCTGGTGTTGGGGCAGCTCGGCCACGAAGGAACATTTTATTGGTGTTAAGTTAGCGCATCTTTCTACCGTGTTGGTACTGATACCAATAAGCCCAGGCATTTGCGGGACGACGGAATGCAAAATAAATATCCTGCAGTTAAACAATCTTGTTCATTTTTTTTTTAAAAAAGTCTCAAATTAAAACCCCACCATTCCTGCAGATGGACAATGAAAGAAAAAAAAAATCCTGGAGAAGATTTAATGGTGTTCTCAAATACTCTTCAAGCGACGTGAACTGTAGGGTAAATGCGAAGAACTATCGCGCAACAACGTCCGTGGAAACAGGAGCGAACGCGGGAGCTTTCATTTTCCAAGACCTCTCTTGAACAGCGGAGAGAGTCTGACTGGAAGTGAACGATGTTCGTGGCGACTCCGAAACACAGTCGGGTTGTGGAAGCCCCCAGCCCGGGCGCTGCCGGGTGCGACGGCCAGATTTTGTCTCACCAACTCGGGCCGGATACTCGAGGTAAAGTCTCTGACAACTTTACCTTGTGGGTCAAAACATGCCCGCCGTTCCTAACTCTTCTGGGGTCTCTTGCCTCCAACTCCAGGACGGGGGGGGGGGGAGCGTTTGAAATCTGGGGGCTCTTGCCTCCAACTCCAGGACTAGGGGGGGGGAGCGTGTGAAATCTGGGGGCTCTTGCCTCCAACTCCAGGACTTGGGGGGGGGAGCGTGTGAAATCTGGGGGCTCTTGCCTCCAACTCCAGGACTAGGGGGGGAGCGTGTGAAATCTGGGGGCTCTTGCCTCCAACTCCAGGACTGGGGGGGGGGGCGTGTGAAATCTGGGGGCTCTTGCCTCCAACTCCAGGACTGGGGGGAGTGTGTGAAATCTGGGGGCTCTTGCCTCCAACTCCAGGACTGGGGGGAGTGTGTGAAATCTGGGGGCTCTTGCCTCCAACTCCAGGACTGGGGGGAGTGTGTGAAATCTGGGGGCTCTTGCCTCCAACTCCAGGACTGGAGGGAGTGTGTGAAAACCGACCTTCTCTTTCGGCTGAAGCCCAGCAAAACGCCGCAGGAGCTGAGCCGGTCTCTCCACACTTTCCTGTTTCACCCCTCTCTTCCAATGTTGTTGAACCCCGTCAGCATTTCTCCCGTCATCGCGCCTCTCATGCACAGTGACTCCACTTCCTTTGGAAGAGCTGGTGAGGGCATTAACCCCCCCCCCTTCTCCTCGCCTCACAAACTGCTCGTGTCCCCTGACTCAGGATTTGGAAGCTGTTCAGGGCAGCGCGCATTCGCAGGCAGATGTGAAGTGGAGAAGGGAGCTGAAACGCCGGGAGATGGAAGGGCTGCTTCGGCCAGCGGGGACGGGGCGATGGCTGGGCTTCTGGCTCGGATTCCCAAATCAGACACCAAAGAAAGTAACTTTTAAAACTTGTCATTGGACTTTTGGTTAAACAAGAAGGAGTCCCCTCAGATGTCACGAAGCAGCTTCTGATAGGAAAGCAGCATGGACTTAAAAAACCCCCTCTCCTTGGTTAAATCCGAAGTGGATCCCTCTCCCTGTTAAAATCTTTCCTGCTCTTGGGGAAATCCCGAACACGCAGAGATGGCCCCAATGTACCGAAGTGCTCATTTGAATTTTCTATGGAAAATTCTTTATATATAGATATATAAAAAAGGGCGAGGACTCGACGGCTGCTCAAGCTTTCGAGCTGGTGTATTGTGCTGGGGTTGAGTTGTCCCCGCCTTCTCTAATCTTGCTATTTATTTTCTCTGCAGCTCCCGCTGATCTTATTCACTCAGTCTGTTTGGAAAAGCATCGGCTATTTTAGTTTCGCGCATTTACAACAGCCTCCCTCTTATCCGCAGAGATCTCATTTAAAAGGGACTTTAATGAGCACACTTTTATATTGGTTTCTTCCGATGCAAAGAAAGTGCCTACCTGTACTTTGAATTTGCATTTTAAAACTGGCCGGGCTGAGTGGAAATATTCCTGTAAATTACTGATCCCTTTTCAACCCCAGCCATTCACGCCAAAAGCTGTCAATACAAATACCCGGTTTTACAGTTTGTCTCAAAACATAAACTTTTAATTGTGTCCCTGTGACACAATTAAAGGGGGGGGGGGGGGAATGTGGTCGTCAGCAGGCTTGACTGTGCAAAATGGGTCGACAGGCACAAGAGAAACGCTGTGGACTTGAATCATTTGTAATCCAATCTATCCACTTATCCATATTAGTAAATTAATTGCAAAATTGTTTTACAAGATAAGCACAATTATGTTGGAGGAATGTTTTTCTTTCAACGTTTGAGATTTATGATTCTGGAATTTTTGCTAATCGTTATCAACTTGCAGTAACAGCCAGGGTGGCAACTCAGACAGAAATTCTCAACTTCACAAACTGATAGCAACTGCTGAAGGCATGGGAATGTTCTTTTCCACCACCAGTGCTATGCCAAAAGGCAAGGCAGTTGGCAAAAGTCATTCCCATATCTTTTAGCTGTTTGGACGCTTTTTAAAAATAATGAAGGTGATTTGAAACACGTGAACAGTATCAATTGAGTTTAGAAATCCCCGACTTAATTTCTGATTTCAGACTGTGTTGGCCTTGCCTTGGACCTCAGCTCACATTCAGCAAATAAAGTTTGCCCATTTTCCTCAGGAGGTTGAAATGCACATTGTTCATGCGGAAAAACTAACCAGGAGGCATTTAAAAGTTACCTGGGGTTTAGTATCTTGCAAGTATTCTCAGAGAAGACTTTTCAAATTAAGGAGGGTTTGATTTTTTGTATTTTTTTAAAAAATTGGTTTCCATTTTTTATTTATTGGGTATTTGTCATTGAATTTTACGTCTTCTCTTCAAAACATTAACTGTTGCCAAAGACCCCTAATTTTCTTCCTGCCGTGTGACTCGAAGAGGGTGTGGAGGAGAACTGGGTGTTAGGTGGTGAGGAGGTCTATTTTTGAGCAATGGTCACACATTGAGGAACAAATATTTTGAATGGACTCCATCTCTTTCTATTTACAGGGATTTTTTCCATGGAAATACTGCTTTAATTATTTGCCAACTGAACATCTGTGTCTATAGATTATTAGTAATTAATTGAGTGCAGTCCATTTTTGGGCATGCTGATCACGTGGAAAGTACAATACCAATATTGTACTGATACAAAATCAATATTCACAAAAATACTATTCTTTTAACCCAAACAGCTTTGTTTACCACTTTGAGAAGATGTCTAGTTTTCAACTGATGAGCTCAGAGGGAAATAAGTGATAATACACTGAATGTTATAAATGAAAGAAACATGGGCAACAAAACCATTCTCTTTCTGAAATGTTATTAAAATAAACATTTCCAACTGGGTTATATTAACTGCCTTTGACTTGGTTTTCACAAATTGAAATGTTTGTCAGAATCTGAAGAGCATTTCAATTTGTCCTGAGTGTATTTTGAGCCGTAAATGGAGTGTTCTGAGTTGAATTGAGGTGAATGTTGAGAACCGTCTTTCCGATGTATGTTGAGGGCTGATTTGCATTGTAATTTTCAGATCTGCTTCGGAGTTTTACTGTTCACTGCATCGGCCGTTGCAAGTATCTGTTTTGGGAGCACTGCTGGAGATTCTGCTACGATCCTTGTGTCAGTAACTGTTCTGTTACCTTGTTGGAATCCAGGCAACTGATTGCATAAACATCTACCACATATCACACGACATGTAGAGCACATAAAGTATTCATTGACATAAAACACCTAATACTGTTAGACCTATTATGCTGTGGTTTTCCTTGGGGGCCAGAGTGACCGACTATTTGATTTAGAGTGTTTACATGAGTGTGATTTGAATTACTTTGATTTGCAGCTGGTTTTAAGCTTGCATCAGGAAATGAACATTTTTATTCCAAACCAAGTCGGGAGTAAATAACACTGCACTGTTTGCACTTGTAGTTTTATTGGGATCTAGTTAGCAAATCAGAAGATAGATTTATAGTTGCAGCATAAATGATGCGTAATGCTTCTCTGATGACTTGTGGATAAATGGAGATTAGGAAGGGCTCAGTTTGATCTTTTGTCTGCACTGAATTAATTGTTCTCAGCAGGCGGCAGGGGTGTGAGAGATGCAGTTGGCCTCACTATCTCTAAACCAGGAGAGGGGATACCGGCCAATGTTCCCATTCACGATCACTGTCGGATGACCCCTCTTGGAAAGCACTTGTGGTGGATGTTGGGGAAGGAAGAATTGAGCTCAGTTGGTTGCCTCTTACTGGTAAAGAGATTGCACACACTCATTCTATTGGTGAATGCTGATATTCATTGGACAGGATGGCTTCTTGGGTGAGGTACTGGAAGGTTGCCAGTGTTAGAAGAACTCTACCTCGGCATGAATGGCCATCATGATTATAGGGAGGGAAAATGACAAAACAGATGGGAGCTTTAAACTGCATTACTTAATTCCGTTCACTGTGAATTAAAGCCTGAAAATTCAGTTGTTTGATGAATTAAAATAAACCTTAAACTTTGTATGCAACAATAATTATTTCCTGTGCGTCCCTATCCATTGCGTGCCATGTTTGTGGAACATTTCACCATGGACTTGAGCAGTTAAGATTTTCCCTGATATCCTCCATCTGGATACGCCTGAGATTGTCTGATCTCAGAAGCTAAGCAGGCTCAGGCCTGGTCAGTACTTGGAGGGGAGACCGCCTGGGAACCCCAGGTGCTGTAGGTTTCCGTGAGGGGCGCTGGACAAAGTGGCGACTCTCTGTCTGCCTTACGGTAGACAACGGTTAAAGAATTTCATTTCTATTACATTCTAAATGTAGTGTTACGTGACTGTAATGGAGCCTTTACCTTTATCACTGTGAAGGCTGTGAATTCCCCTGTTTTGAAACTGTGTCCATTCAAAAAAATAATAATTTTTGGGTAATTGTACCAGTTGGCTTTGTTTGGATGCACAAGATAAATTCAAGAGAAGGCTTTCTTAATTGTTTTATTGCATGACATTAAATAGTGTCTGATCTGGTACCTGATGGTTTTAGTTTTTGTTGTATATAGCATGAGAAGTGGAAATGGCCATGGTAGGAAATCTCAGGGAAATTTGCTTGTCAAAACTTTCTTTTCCTCATTGAAATGTGGTAAAAGGTAAAGGTTCCATTATTGTCATGTAATACTACATTTAGAATGTAACATATATGAAATACTTAAACTGCCGTAAGGAAGACAGAGTCACCACTCACAAAATTGATGCCCCAGTGAGGAACGAACTTGCTACCCATGGTTTACAAGACCAGTGGTCTTGACACTGAGGAGCCTCAGCATAACGCCTTTACAGCGCCAGTGATCGGGACCGGGGTTCGAGTTCTGCGCTGTCTGTAAGGATTTTGTATGTTCTCCCCATGTCTGCGTGGGTTTTCCCAGGGGTCCGGTTTCTTCCCACCGTTCAAAATGTACTGGAGGTATAGGTTAATTGGGTGTAATTGGGGAGCACAGACCCGTGGGCCGAAATGGCCTGTTACCGTGTTAAATGTTTAAATTTAAAACAAAATTTAAATTTAAAAATGAGAATTGCTCATTTTAAAATAAAATTCTTCTTATTCAGGCCATCAGTGACAGTACTAGCTTTTCCAATCTATAGGAACACAAGTGGATGCAAGGAACATTCCTACCATGTGACCCATCAGCGAGACATCCCCACAATCACAGAGGCTTTCTCTGCTATGACAGAATGTCACTTTTTCCTTCTTCATATCCCATCTTTCTGAATGAATGTTTCAAAAATACTATTGCATCAACAAGTGCCGCATGCTTTAAGTTCACACTCATTAAGAATTGAACCACAGCTCTTTTAACATCACTTACAGTTGTGTGCCTTCAAGCCAGAAAATAGAGGAGATCTTCATCAGAACCCTAGGCTTGAATGATGTTTGGGCAGATACATGGATCTTGGTAGCGATCAGTCATGGTGTGATTGAATGGTAGAAGGTGAAGTGGCCAATTCCTGATCTGATGTTTTCGGGTGATGAGATAAAATTCATTAACTGGTCCACTCCTTGACCTGATCTTCAAGAGGAATTTCTCCTCTTGAGGCAGGATAGAATTTTTTTTTAGTACAAGGTGATTGGAAAGAATAGTTTTGAGAGATGGAATTGTTTTTTTTAAATTAAAAGTAACGAGTTTACCCAATTCATAAGAGGCGTGATCAATTGGAAGAACATTGAGCACCATTGACCATCATAAGTGATGTTATCTACATCAATGCTCCATCTACCCTTGTGAGCTGCACATGAAAATTAATCCATAGGTTAACACAAAGTCCAAAGTTTCCTGCACAGAGTGGATCTGAACTTGACAACAACATAAGCTTTTAAGGAGGTGAAAAAAGAATAACAAAATAGCAGTTCAGCATTTTGAGGCTAATTTGGGATCTGAAAATAGGATTGCTGTTATTAGTTGGGTGTAGTCTGAAGTATGCACAGTGGCAGATGGGTACAAATGACTTGTACAATTGGGGGTTCTAATTACTCACTGTGGGACGTAACTTGAAATCACTGAGTGTGAGACCAGTGGATTGATGTCACGTATCTCAAATAGAATCATCAGCTTGTTACATATTTAAGCATTAAAACCTTATTTCAGATGTTAATAATGCTATTTCTGAGCTTTATTCTGTACAATGGCAAACCTAATGTCATAAACTTTGTTTTCACTTTTAATAATTCAGGGTCGCTTTCTTGTCCCACCCAAACTGAGTACTCAACATTCAAAGTATCACACTTTGCTGAGCATACTTCGAATTATACTAGAGTGCACTCATGTGGGGGTGCACAGGACAAGTTCGGTTCAAAATGTACTGAACATAGGATTACCCTTTGTGAAGCTACTCTTTGTGATTTTTTTTAAGATTCATGAATGAAGCTTACAGAAACAAGGAGAGCATGAATGCACAGCCCAGTGGGTGGTGGTGAATTTTGTCATTACCTGACCTTCCTTGAATGCCCTTGTGTCACCAGGAATTTCTTGCTATCACACAGAATATTTTTGTGAGCACACTCTTTCTACAGCAGCCCATTCCATTGGAGGAAGTGAAAAACCTATCTAATTTGCCGTGATGCTACATCAATAATTACCTACATTCGTAATACTGGTCTGCAGCTTCTGGAGATATTGGAACTTTCAGTCTCCATGAAATCTTCTTGCGATATTGTTTGGTGATCTCCAATTATAAATCACGTATTGTTAAATATACATTGAAAGTCATATAACTGTCAAATGTTTGAATATCAAAGCAAATTGTTACATGCACATCTTTGACATTTAAAATGTGCATGATATCAAAGAAACATCTCTTTCGAGGTTTGCAATATGAAATTCACTGAAATAGTAATGAAAACACAAATTATTTTGAATAATAACTTTGTGTTCTTCAGAATTGGAACACAAAATCTGTGCAAAGATCAAGTTCTTGAGTACCTCTGAACTGCCTGGTCTCAAGTGGAATGTTGAGCCCTTTAGAAACGTGTAATGCATCAAGGGGAAAATCCAAGTGAAAGCTGAGCATATTTTTTTTAAAAGTCTGATTAATCAGAAACACTTCCTTTCATGTAAAATTGCATGTTAAAAAATAGAAAGTCTGCCTTCAGCAGTTGTGAACAGCT
This sequence comes from Narcine bancroftii, assembly GCF_036971445.1. Lineage (NCBI taxonomy): Eukaryota > Metazoa > Chordata > Chondrichthyes > Torpediniformes > Narcinidae > Narcine > Narcine bancroftii. The sequence continues at coordinate 363,830,923 of NC_091471.1, read as the reverse complement.
GCAGAAGTCAAACATAGGAAGACGAATTACTTTGTATGAAGTTTAATAATCACATTTATGTTGGTAAATTGCTTGAAACAAACATAGCTTTCGACGATTCTATCTTCAGCCCAACTTGGTGGTTTGTGGGCTTGATTATATTTGATAAAAAATACTTTATTGATAGATTCTTCTAGATTTGTGTATATTTGTTGAAGACCAGCATCATTTTTCCTTAGTTAATATGCAAGTTTGATTGGTTTTGAGTTTTCTGAAGTTGCCATGCTTGGAGATTAATCCTGAATAATATTTGGTTACTGCATCCAATTTTCATGCTCACCAATTTAAAAAATGTTGCACACTATTCTCTCAACTACTTGTGAATATTCTGTTTCTTTGTATTAGTTACCAAAAGATACCAGTGAAAGATAAAGGAGAAAGGTGTATAATGTCGGTGAATTACACATTAACTACACATCAAATTTAACAAAGCAATTTTTATCCATTTCTTTAAATTTAAAAAAAAATTTCTCTCTTCTGAAGGTGGTGATTATTTAGTGGGAGTTAGTTTCATGAACGCTAGCTATTTACCTTTGGCACTTCATTTACTTGTGCAATAGCCTTGACAGTAAGTCCATTTAACCCCAGGGTAGAGGCCATTGCTGACTGGTCCTGCATCTCCTCACATACAGCTGTGGTTACTGGATCGAGACCAGGTGCAGGTACCTAGGGTGAAGCTGTCTTCTCTGATCCAGGGCACCGAGGGCAATTGTAACGTGCCCTGAGACCAGCTAACTCAGCACAGATCAAACCTGAATTGTGTCACATAATAATCTCACTGTACCTGGAGAGGCTGGAAACTTTCCTATTTTGTAATTTAATTTAAAATTGTAAAGCTGGCAATTTTGAACAGACCATATCTGTAAACATTTGGTGGTCTGTAAATCCATGTGAATGTGGTTATCGCGTGATATGATTTTAAAAAAAGATGTAAATAAATTGTACTAACACAATGTCCCTTTTTTTTTCTAAAAATGTAACATGTGAACATTCTTAACTGGCGCAGCATTTTGTTTTATATTGGGATTTCCTTTGATATTCTGACATTCAGTACTGCAGTAGAGCAAAGAAAGACTGGTTTGAGCTTGCTTCATTCCACCGCAGATGTGTAGCTTGTCCAGGTTTCAAACTATAATTATGGCTTTGAACAGGTCTCGCAGATGACATAATTAGATCTGAAAATATAAACATTTTAAACTGTCTAACAAGTCATTATTTCTGTCAGCAATGCAGCTAATTTTTGTTTTAAAGCAAAACAAAACTGTAAATGACCACATTTGTTAATATGATGAAGCAAAACACAAATAGACTTTGTTCTTTGTTTTCAAAGGTATGGTGGCTCTTTTCCTTGCGTTTCCTTTTTTTTAAAAAAAAATATAGCACCAGAAAAGGCATCCTTTGTCCACTGTAGGAATCTCTCTAATTGGAATGTGAAAATTGATTTCTCACTTTACCCACCATCTAATGAATATTTGAATTAAGTTACAGATACCTTTTTGCCCTAATTGTCAACCAGTTCTCTTGGAGCGAATCTACTCCATGGAGGGTTTGGAAAGCTGGGAGGAGTATATTGTCCAAAATGTTTTGCACTATTATCTGACCGTACATATTTAAATGGTGAACTAGATTTGTCCATTTTTTAAAATTACGACATTGAGAGAAAATGAGAAAAATATTTCAAGTTATTCAAGAACCCTCTGAAATCTCACAGTCACTTCCTAAGATGGTTATGGGTCTCGTTTTGGGTGAATTTTCCTTTAGTCTTTTAGGTCATTTTTATATGAGTATGTTGATTGATTTATGTCAGAAAGTTTTGTGGTCATTCTGAAATAAATCTAAAATATATGGCAAGAGAATGATAACAAACACGTTTTTGGATGTTTGCTTTATCCAGTCATCCTGAGTAGAAGCTAAACTTCTTAATCCAAGAAAATCAAGCAAATGTGGAAAGTGCAGCTTTTATTAAAAAAAATTATAGTCCAATAAACTGAGTACAATGTTGCCATGATAAGTGGTTATAAACATCTGTCGTTTGTCAATCAAATTGTGCTGCATGTTGAATGTGAATTGGAAGTTTGTTATACAATGGAGGTTTTTTTCTGCCTTGTAAAGTGATATCATTAAATTGAGGAAGTTTGTGACCCTCACTTTTTTGTGCTAAATTTGAATGTTTTGTATGATGTGAATAACCGTGTTTACGTCTCACATGCACGCCACAAGGGCCACTCAGCATATAGAACGATGAGCCATGGTAATCTCTGTCACTGCAATTCGCAGTCAAACTTGGCTTTAAGATAAATAGAGAAAAAAATAAACACTGGTCCTGCGTCTTGCCTTTCCTAACCATTGTGTTCACACATTTCTACCAACATATATTAATGAGTTATGAATTTTGGACCAGATAGCGGGACTATAAATATCCATTTTTTGCATTTCACAATGTATATTGTGGAATTAATTCTGTTCTATGCTCATCAGTTAGTTGTGTTGAATATTTATTTCATAAAGGCATCTGTGATAGCACAAATATAATTGTGAATAAAATACTTCAGAAACAAATTAGAGCTTTTATTTTTACGTACAGTTTTTGATTCTGTTTTAATGTCATTTTATTATTTAGCACGTGATTCTGTTAGTGTAAGAATGAATGAAAATCAGTTGTTCTTGACTAATTGGCTTATCCGCTTCTTTTGTGTGCAAACACGGTATGAATATTTTTAAATATAAAATATGTGAGGGTGTCAAAAAATAAAAATGATTGTCTTGGCAGTTTTGCTGTTCTCACTTGAATAAATTAGTTTAACCTTCCTGTGTGCAGAAAAGCTTTTTTTTTAAAAAAACTCAGGGTAACCAGCATTAAATAGATTTATTTATATATACATTGAAAAATGTGTCACTGTAAAGCAGAGCCTTGCAGCTACTAATTACAGGTTCTGAACATTTCATTATTTGTTATTGGTGCTGTGGGATCACATTGAATTCCTTGTATATATTCTAGGAAATAGAAAATCGGGGGGAAAAAAAACTTACTAAGGCAAAAGCATAAGGCATTGGGATGAGCATTAAATGCTGCACACTTAAAGAATAGATTGAACGATTGATCTGTTCCTGCCATTACTTTGTTTGTGGAATATAGGTTATGACAAATTGAAAATCAAAATGGGACCTAAATGCTTTTTATTACATTTTTATGTTTTCCTTTCCAAATTTCAGTGGACCAAATCCTGCGAATATATGCCAGGGAAAGCAAAGAGATAACTTCATGATTTGGGATGTAAGCATTCGTTGGAAGTTTAAAGTGTTGATCTCACTGTATGACAGTACTAGCAAATTGTATTTTTGATTCTCAGGCTCTGGAGGATTGGCATGGTCTCCTGAATGTTGGTTCTGTGTTCCATTGCTGCTATTGCAGGCAGAGTTTGGTTTATATTGGTGTAAAGGAATACTTTTGTTATGTCTGATTCAGAGATGTCCATTTATTTATTATGCTTCCTTTCAATTTTGATCTGAGCAGTGCATGAAAATTATTAATTTCATTTTGTATTTTCACATTCTGTTTGCAATGAATTTTCTGCTTTTAAATTTCCACGATTCAACATTCTAATTTCAACTTGTTAATGTAAAGTAAGGTGGGAAAATACCTATGATGAAGTCCAGTTGCCATCTGGAAGCACATTGTAAGAACAAAAATTAGTGTTTCCCCCCCCCCCACCCCCCCACCCCATTTGTAATTCTCTGGTTTCTTTTCATCTTTCCTTTAATCTTTTAGGTCACATCAAAAAAAATATAAATTTTTAACAAAGCTTTCCAAATGTTAGCATGTGTTGTTTCACTTACAAGGTTGAGAATTAGAATTTATATATGTTGAATTCTGCTATAGGAGATTCCTTGACAGTGGACTTTGACAATACAGTCCTTTTGAACTACAAAATATAAGATTTAAGGAGTTAAACTTGAAATGTAGCAAGATAAAGATGCAGAATGGACTTCATCAAGGTACGGCAAAATGGAAATTTTCTGGCTATTTGTACTGGTGCAGATCTCAAGAAGATTCTGCTTCACTATTGCACAGGATTTTTATATAACACCCACACAAAGGAAAAAAACTAAAAACTCTTTTCTATTGTCTCCTTTTGTTCCCGAGATTATATGCGCACGCATATGCACACGTGTACGTACATACTTGTGTATGTACACACACACACACACACACACACACACACACACACACACACACACACACACACACACACACACACACACACACACACACACACACTCTCTCTCTCTCTCTGGAAAGAAGAAAGAGTTAGGAACATTGCAGGAAATAAACAAGCCATTGGTTGCGGAGGATGGGAAACTGGCACTGAAATCTGGACTGCTTGAGTTATGTGAGTGTTGGGAATGAGATTGGTGCCAGGAGTTTGAGTCAGATGTTCACTGGAGGCTGGAGAGAGTGTGAGAGACTAGAGATGAAATTTGTCTCAGGGCTAGAGCCAGGATCCTTGAATTAATTCAAAATCTTTTGGGACTGAATGGTAGAGCCATTCTTGTTCCTAACTGAGCTGCGCAGTATTAAGAAGGCAATACTGCCTCATCAGACTGACATGTAGGGGTAATCCATACTTGATTGGAGGATTTCTGATTGCATGAAGATACACACATGTCTATATTCTTGAAGTGACTGAATGTTTACTTGAGAGGGAGAGGATGAGCAGGGAACATCTATTCTGCAATAACCTTGTGAAATTTAGCAAAAGAATGTACAAGTACAGGACAACTCAGATTACCTGAAATCAGATTCTCTGAAATCCTTGTTTATCTGAATTTTTAAAAAATTTGGATAAATAAGGATATCTGAAATAAATCATCATTTATCCAAAATTCTTTTGGAGCCGAACTGATCTCGCAGGTTGAAAAAAAATTCACTCGACGTGAAATTAGAACGACGATTGCCCACGTTTCAGGAAACTCCCTCCCCTCTCTCTTTCCATTTCTTCTTTACCTCCCCCTATTGACTTTTCTCTCCAATCCTCCCTCTCAAACCGCGCACCATTGTCTCCCAGCCTCAAGCAATTGGAAGAATCCCTTGTCCCAACGTCATCACAGGCAAGAGCAGGACCTTGGGCTCAGTGGTGTTCCCTCCCTCCTTCCTCACCCCTTCCCACCCTCCCTCCTTCCTTCCCTCTCTCCCTCCTTAGCACAATGGAGCTCCCAACGCTGAACCCTCCCCTCCCTCGGCCTACTACCGCACATGCATGCCGGACTCACCAATGTACAGTAGGCTGAGGGGAAGACTTGGAGTCGGGACTCGGGAATCAGGAGCTCTGGTGACTGGGAAGGCAGGAGCCCACTGACTCACCAGTGAGTGTTCCATTGGCCTGGGAAGCCTCCCCGGGGATCGGTGGAAGTGGTTGGTCCGTGTTGGGGATTGGCAGTGGCCAGCATTTTTTTTTGATGAGAATTAAACATTAATGCTTAGAAAGCTTTCCCTTGTTGTTGTATTTTAAACATTGTTACAAGTGATTTGCTTTTGCTACTGGGCTGTTTCTTAAAAAATGACCAGTTCTCAAAAAAAAGTTCATCAGAGTTGTACTGTACAGTATAACCCCTGCTATCTGGAATTCAAGCAACCAGCACCCTTAAACAACCAGCAAAAAAAAATAATTGCTGAAAATAAATGGGTAAAAAGCACAGATGTTTAAAATGGGCACATCTTGTGGTTCGTTCTCCATTCACGCAACACGCAGTCTCAATCAACCGGAAAATTCACTTAACAATCCCTGGAGGTGCCGGATACCAGGCACAAAGAAGCTGGGATCCCAGTTACAGGTTGATTTTTTTTTTAATTTGAATGGTTTAAACCATTTGCTGTTTATATTACAATAGAATTGCTGTTTCAATTATGTTATCAACCATTTAATTTAAATTGATTGGTAAAATTAGCAATGGTTTCATGCCAGCATGTTCACGTGCTTGTCACAAATATACAAAAATTGTATTGAACAATTCCATATTTGTTTTTAAAATGTCCATTTTTTTTCCCAAATATGAAAAAATAATATTGAGATTTTAAATTAACAACAAGTCAAAACTACTGTAGTTATGCCAAACTGTTGTGACTTCAGAGGCTTATGGTGTCGATTATAGCATGTCCCTGGGTGAAAAGGTGGTAGTTGTTGATTGAGATGCTACATCGCCAGTTGTGTAAGCCAGTAGCACTCAGGTCGAATTCTCTTTCTCCTCCTTGCCTTTGCTCAGTGGCCTCCCCTTCGCAGCTTGGCTGGGTTCAGGAATGTTCTTGCAGGGAGTTGTTCGGGGAGTTACGGTAATTTGTAGCCTCCCACTCCTTGGCATAGACCAGAATGTGCAGAACCGCCCACAGCTCACCAATCCCATCCATGCAAAGGATGTCTACAGCAGAGGAAAGATGGTGAATTGAACCAAAATCTACCATATGTGTTTAATTGTTTAAATAAAATAGCTGGGAAATTCCTAGTCTTAATAATTTTATTGAATAGGTATTTGTCTATCAATTTGTGAGTCGAATCTTTTTTATCTGCTCAAATTGAGGAAGGAAAGTTACTTGAAGACTAAAATGGTGGGTTAGATGGAAATTAATCCATTGAGTTTTTTTCTTTGAACTGGTGCTATGAAGCAATCTCCTGATATTGTATTCACTCCTAACCTTAACCAAACACCATCTACTAGACCCAGGGTTTTTGGGGCATGCCTTGAAAGTATGGAGCTGATAACTTGAATCATTAATTATTTCCCTGAATATTGTCTTTGTGTTCTCCACATTACCGTTGCCGAAAAGCATTAGAAACTAATCAAAGTTCTGCCCTCATTGCAATTAATGGCAATTGTGATTTTCCTGCCTTTTGAGACGGTTTCCATTCTGCTGCCATTCAGACTGAAAAATAATCGCACCGTTGGCCTGGCAGTAGAGTGATTTATTGATTTTAAATGTATTCTCTGATTGAATTTAAATGACTTCCTAATGTGTTTGCTGATCAGGACTTTCAGAAAGACAGATTCTTAAACCAATGTGATACAATGTCAATAAAATAGTGTTCTTATGTTTTTTTTTCTAAACTGTTTCCTTTATCAACATTTATTGGTGGTGCAGTAATTTGCAATTTTGTAAATTAACTAAAAGGTCCAAGGACATAAATTTGTCAAAATGGTTCATAGCAGTGCATTTACATTTGTGCAAAAGTGTAATCTATGGGAGGCGGAGCCACACGTCAGTGCAGCATTTTCAAATAAGTTGGCAGGAATCTTCTATGACTTCATGTTTTCACTAGAAAATCAGAAACCTATGAAATAAGTTAGCAATGCTGAGGTCAATATGCCAGATAGTGAAATTAATAGCTGTAGCATGTCATCATGGCAGGAGAGTCTGGGTCATACACATTCCCACTGTCTGGCTTTGCTGGATATCACTTAATTGGTCTTTTTTTAACACATCGCTGAAGTATTCAATTACCTCATGCACTTTTCGCAGTTTTAAGTGTCGCGTCCACTGCTGTCAATTCCTGAATGGACGGGATCATCTTCAAAGTCCATGGTGTTTACCTGTCTTTAGGAAACCACATGATCCTGGGCTGGCTTTGATCTTGTCCATCAGAATGTCTCTCACTATTAGATAGCCATTTGGAATCTGACTCGATCAACCGAAATGCCATACCGTTTCTATAGTGAGGTCTCACAACAGCGGGAGTTTTCGGTTCCCGGATCTCCAGATGGGTGTGGCCCTCAATAATTCCTCATCCCTGCCACCGAGCGATGGAAATTACTAACACCATAGATGTAATGAGGACTCACAATGGTGGGAGTTTTCACTTGTCCACCCGGATCAACTGGCTTGTGGCCCTTGGTCACTCCAAGTCCCTGCCACTGAGAAATGGGAGTAATTTTCCCGGTGCTCCTCTGGGGCCACAGCACTGTGGCGCTCCCTAGCAGTATCACACAAAACCGACAACCTAGGTCATCGTGCCTGTATTTAGAGCCAGGTGTGATATGTCAAAGCCATCATCGGGCTGCCTCCAGCCATAGGGTAGACGTAAATCACGTGTGGGTATCGGGGTTTATTCAAGGGATCGGTTTTGGTGCCCGACATCTCTTCATGCTGGGCGTTTCCAGCGAGACCTCGTGGAAATATTTCCCAGCATGGCGCCGAACCCATAAGAGTACCATGGATTTCGCGGAGGGGCAGCACACACCTCGGCACCGCGGAAACATCCCTCTTCCTGAGGGACAACTAGGGCTGGCTCCATTGACTCCAAAATGGCAGTTCAGTATGCCAACCCATCATAGTTAATCCTGCCATTACCTATGTAAGTATTCCATTGTCTGCCATAAGTACCTAGGTTGATTGCTCATTATCTTGTATTCTTACTTCCACTTGATCCATCAAATTGCTACTGCTGTCTATCGTTGTTCCATATATTACTGGTGTGCCAATCAAATGTTATAATCAGGAACTTGTTGGAGGAACTCAGCAGGTCAGATAGCATTCATAGATAGAAATGATTTCACAGTCCTGGACCTTTTTATGAAGGCTTATTTAACTGACCATTCCTACCCATGGATGCTATCTGACCTCCTGAATTCCTCTAGTGACTTCATGATTCCAGCACCTGCAAATTTTGTCTTTCTCCATTGCATCTTTGCTTTTATAGTTGCTTCCAAGTCCCATGGTTCTTTTACATAGAAACTTACTCCCAATGCCCAGTGTTTTTCTACCTATGCACTTCTGTTCATTGTTGGTCTATCTACATCATAATTTCCAAGTTCCATGGTGGGTCTATTCATGCCCCATCTCCAGTATTCTTTGTTGATTCATGTATATTATTCTCATGCTCAATTGTTGGTCTATCCACACAAGGACATGTACAGGAGGGAGATAGATCTGTTAGTTGGGTGGTGTCACACAACAGCCTTGCACTCAACATTAGCAAAACCAAGGAGACGATTGTGGACTTCAGGAGGAAATCAGGAGAACACGACCCAGTCGTCATCGAGGGCTCAGAAGTAGAGAGGGTAAGAACTTCAAATTCCTGAGTGCCAACATCTCCAAGGATTTGTCCTGGAGCCCACATGTCCATACAATCATGAAGAAGGCTCGCCAGTGGCTATACTTTGTTCGGGGTTTGAAGAGACTCGATGTGTCACTGAAGACTCGAAAACCTCTACAAGTGAACTGTGTGGAGCATTCTGGCTGGTTGCACCACAGTCTTGCACGGAGGTCCCACTGCTCAGGTCAAGACAAAACCCCAGAGGGTCTTTAAATCGGCCTGTGACATCACCTGCACCAGTCTTCGCTCAGTCGAGGACATCTATAAGAGGCGGGGTCTTAAGAGAGCAGCCTCTATCCTCAAGGACCCCCACCACCGAGGCTATGCTACCATCACTCTGCTACCATCGCGGAAAATGATACAGGAGCCTGAAGACAAGCACTCAGCGGCACGAGGACAGTTTCTTCCCCTCTGGCATCAGATTCCTGAATGAACAATGATCCAAAGACACTGCTTTGCTTTGTTTTTTTTTTCTTGCACTATTTCAATTTATTTTGTAAGGTGGACTTATAGAAATGTTTGCACGGTGATACTGCTGCAAAACAACGAATTTCATGATAAATTCTGATTTTGAATAATATTTTTGATTAAAATTAGTCCCAGTGCTAATGATTGGTTTCCCTGTATAATTAATTTGTTTTTGATCTACATGCATATTAATATTATAATCGGTTATTGATCTATATAAATTTACTATCCATATTTATCACCATAATTGCTCTCACTATCCATTGTTGTCTTCCTTTATAATCACGCTATTGGCCATTTTTGATCTAACTGTATATTAATTTCCTTTGCCACTCCTGGCATCGATTCATGCAAAAGAATGGTAGCAGGAGCTTCTAAAGATCACACCCCAATACATAACATATTCAGAAGCATATGAAGGGTACAGTATTTATCAGTACCTGCTGGCTTGTACTTAACAATTGAACTCCCAACATGAGTTTTCATTTGAGAATCCAGAGTAAAAAGACAAGTAAGATTATCGCTCAACACTGCAGTGTTCCAGATCACTCTTCAGCAAGACCAGGAGCATTTGTAGGTGTAAATTTTCTTTTTGTTTCCTTACGATGACATTTCCTGGTTTTGTTGTGGCGACAATAGGCATAGCCAATTGTTGATACTTTTCTCATGGAGCAGCGTTCATAAGTGAATCTTCATACTAAGAATCAAAAGGCTTCACATCATTGAGGTGTGATTCACTTCTCATTTGACATGTGCAGGCATATGCCTAGAGTACAAGTGTCACAATGGTGATGAGAACACTGGTTTCATTCACTATCCCAGGTGTTCATTCTGCCACTTTAGCAGCGGCCAACTGACTCACCATGGACGACAGTTCAAAATAGGGATCTTGGAGGTCAGTTCGGCTTCATCGTTGGAAAAGGAAACTTTTAAGAAAAAAAAAGTCTGATTTGATTCATTTCTGAGTTAGATGATGGATTTTTACCTAGGTACGTCATGGAACTTTTTACTTTTCAGTGATCTCAGCCAGGAATTGTGCAGTCATTGGCTTTTGGATGACAACCGGGTCAGGCTCGTTATGTCCATCAACATTTGCTTACTCTGCCTTTGCTCTTCAATGAAGAATGAACCAAAAACTCGTAAAGAGTAACTCGTGAGCTTCGTTAAGAGAGAAGAGGGAGGAAAAGAAATATCTATGGCTAATCCTTTACAATCACTACTGATTCATTCAAGTTATCAGGTGATGAAGTCCTCACCAAGATTAAATTTCTGAAATAATCAGGACATGATTTCTGGAAACTGTGCCTTACTCTATTCATAACAAATAGCATGAGCTCAGTAGATTAAGGCTGTAAATTTTGAGGTATTAGTTCATCGCCTCACCACCTATTACATTGAGTTGTTGTTCCTTTTGAGATCACAGCAATGATATTGTATTGTGATTTCTGTACACGAACACAAACCTGTGTTACAGAATAGAGTGTGTAATACTGAATGGGCTTGGGTCTTTGGCAGAAGTCCAAGAACAGATTGGTTGGCTACTCTGGCAATAGGTAAGTCGTGTGTGGCATAAGGAGAAGAAAGAAATGGGCAGGAAAAATAGGGATGAGTAATTGAGTGCTGTTGTGTGCAACAGATTGTGATGTCTGATTGGTAGAGAGAGTGGATGATTTACAGGACATTTTGATGGGTTTGTGATGCTACATTTGATCTAACGTTTATTCTGAAAGGAGCTCACTTCTGTTCTGTTGACATGTCCATGGCCATGAATCCTGTAGAATTTACAGATGCAAATGCTGGTTGTCATCCAAGCAAATAACATGTCAAATGATCCAATTCCTATCACCATGCCTGGGAATCAAGATGCCATTCACTGTAATGGTTGCTTGGTAGGTTAAAGTGATTTTTGAAGAAGGAAGAAGATCTGAGTGACGTGTGAAATATATACCCGCCAGGTTTTCCATTTTAACACGAGCCTCCTCACTTTGTTGCTTATCTCCTGATTTCTGCAACTTTTGTTACAGTGCTGTCAACTTTTCAGAACTTGTTGGCTGCCTGCATGGGACAGGAGCTGTGAGAAATTAGTTGTTAGTCCACAGGGGCAAATGCCCGATGGACTTACAAAATTCCTAACCTTTATCAAATGTTCATTTGGCTGAACTACGGTACTTCAGGAAATGGCTTACCATGTTTTTTTGTCTCTGGGCCAGGTTGCAGATTCCCTGCTGGCCTTTTACTGTTATCAACCTTTATTGTTTCAATGCAGACATCTTGAACTTTCATCAGTTTTTTTTCTCCTGAATGCTCTAATTGGCTCTTTGATCTTTGCTTGGTGATAGATCTCCTCCTCCAGCAGATTTGCTCATCTATCTTTCATTTCTGAAATGAGGCATGGATGCCTCAAAGATGGTCCATTGGAGGGACAATGGAGCCAAGTTTATTTGTATCCTTAAATAAGGGCAGATCATGACATTGCACAGTCATGTAAACTGATGATGGTGAGTTGGTGGATGGTTTACATTTTTCATGAGTTTTATTTCCACAAACTTGGGACCAGGGTGAAAAAAAATCAATCCTTTCACCAGTAAAACCTAGAGAAAGATATAAATACTCTGTAAATGCAGTATGACCCATTTCATCTTCTTTTAAGAGAGAAGATCTACACCTCAGTGGTCATACAATATTTCTATCTTCATTGATGGGCTGGAAAGGCCAACATCTGTCTAATTTCCTAATCATCTCTGGGGTGTTGACGATGAGCTGCCATCCTGAACAACTGAAGGCCTCCTGGAGGACGAGCTCTCCTGGCCAGCCTTCCGTCTCTTTATTCTTGTGCCTTCATGATTTTTGCTTATCTCTTGAAGAAGGAGTCAGGCCCAAAACGTCAGTAATGTATCTTTACGTCCTATGGACACTGCGAGATCGGTTGAATTTCCCCAGCATTTCTGTGTGCTTTTACTACAATCGCAGCATCTGCAGACTTTTGTGTTTCACTCCCATCCTGCTGCATACAGCTAGTGAGTTCTGAAAATGTTCCCTGGTGATAGCAAAGGTGCAGCAGTATATGCCCGAACCAGAATGGTGTGGGATTCGGAGTGGTGGTACCCTTGAAACCCTCCCGCAGTGATATCAGGAATGGTGGTCACCCTCATTTCACTGCCTCGAGTTCTACGTGTTTGTCCATACTTAGTCCAAGCTTGGAGAAATCTGGAATCAAGTGGTCTTGGCAGAACCAAATGTGACCACCAATGACTTATGGTCACTTTTGAAGAAATGCCCCCAGCCCTATTACACTGGTAATTGTTGAATGTCGTTATGAGATTGCGCAAATTGGGATTGTACTCCCTGGAGTTTAGAAGATTGAGAGGGGATCTCATAGAGACATATAAAATTCTGGCAGGACTGGACTGAATGGATGCAGATGGGATGTTTCCAAGAGTGGGAAAATCCAGAACCCGGGGCCATGGTTTGAGGATAATAGGCAAACCATTTAGGACCGAGATGAGGAGGAATTTCTTGACCCAGAGGGTGGTGAATCTGTGGAATTCATTGCCACAGAGGGCAGTAGAGGCAGGTTCATTAAATCTATTTAAGAGGGAATTAGATCTATTTCTTCAATATAAGGGTATTAAAGGTTACGGAGAGAAGGCGGGGACGGGGTACTGAACTTTAAGATCAGCCATGATCTCGTTGAATGGCGGAGCAGGCTCGAAGGGTCGAATGACCTACTCCTGCTCCTATCTTCTATGTTTTCCATGTTAATGAGAATATAATTGGCCGGATTGGATGTACGCTGCTTTGTTTTTGGACTGCACATCCCTGGAATTTTTTTCATTTTGCTTGGTTAATTCTGTCTGGAGACACAGACCTTTCTCGGGCAATGGCTTCATGGCAACCTTCACTTACAGTCACCTGGTCCAAAAGTGTGTTATATGAAAATTCAGGAGTGAACAAATCTGATAGTTTCTCCTGAGACCCTTACCGATGTCACAAAAAGCCAGTTGGCTAAATCCCTGTTGTTGAAACTGGAACTTTACAGTTATCCCAGATCCAAAGGACTGGTGACTTTTACCAATGATCCACACAGATCAGACCCAGATAGATCTTTTACTTCATATTTTCCTTCTTCATTGCATTAATCTGGTCATCTTTATTTCACATCTGTGTCTTCTTACACTGTACTCCACATTAGTCACACCTTTTCCTCAATGCCTCTTTGGTCTTTATTAACATTTATTCTGACTAGTGAAAGAAAGGTGTTCAGATGAAGAGGAACAGCAAGAATTGTCCCAAGTTATCATTCCTCCATTTTCAGTCCACAGTGACTGCAGTGTGCACTACCTACAAAGGGCATTGCAATTATTTCATACTTCACACCCTGAAGAAGGGCTCAGGCCCAAATGTGACCATCAATGACTATGATGTGTCTTGACCTTCTTCTGATGCCGCGAGACCTGCTAAGTTCCTCCAGCATTCCTGTGTTTTTACTGCAGTTATTTGCCCAAAGTTCTCTGACAACACTTTGCAAACCCATAGGCTGTCAGAAAAGGACCAGGGCTTTTGCTTCATGCAGATATAAAGACTTGCAGGTTCTCTTCTGTGTTGCATTTGGAAATATTTGACTGATTTTTTTTTTCCTCTTCACTAGGTTTATTCTGAAACTCCCGAACCAGCAGCGTGGGAGTACATTACCTCCACTTTCTTGATGGAAATTAATAATGAGCAAAAAGTGATTTTACTATGATGTGTTCATATATTTCACATTTTAAAATTTTTATTTACAACAGGTTAGCAGCCCAATTCTGGCCATTTAAACCCGTGCCGCCCAATAACACCCAATTAACCTATAACCCTGTATGTTCTGAATGGTGGGAGGAAACCAGAGCACCCAGGGAAAACCCACACAGACACGGGGAGAACGGACAAATTCCTGACAGACATTGCTGAAATTGAACCTGGGTCGCTGGCACATGCTTACCGCCACGCTGACTGTGCCGCACTCTATCACAGGGTACGCACTCACACCCCTAGATTGCACACACACTGGCATGCACACTACACTTGTACTGACATCCAGAAATAGCACACATATCCAGGCACAGCCATCTACTGTGCACACTCAGACTCCTGCACTGCACACGCAATCACTCACTGCGCGCACACAGCCTGTGTGCACAGAGTCACACCCACTCACTGAGCAAACCCTCACACATTGCGCAGGCTTCCCCGCACCGGGCACATGCTCATGCATTCACTGAGCAAACACTTCAACCCATACACTGGAAATACACTTGCACGTCTACAAGAGACGGATTCTCATACACCTACATAACAGAATCTAATACTCTGACGCTGGACGTACGTTTGTGCTGTTACATCAGATAGACACAGGCACCTCGAATCGAAATACATTTGGACCAGGCACCCTCATTCTCTGACACTAGATACACACTCATAATCCTGTACCCACACTCCTAAACTATACTTCCACTCCCATTCCCACATCAGGCACACAGTCATTCCAACACCAGACATAAATCCACACATTTGGCCTCATTACCATTTTCCCACACTTCCGCCCACCCTGAGTAGACCCACTTTCATCCTCCCAACCTCCGTTCTTGCCTGTGCTCTCTCCAGAATTTCCCTTTTCAAAATCTTGGCAGATCTACCAATAAGAATAATATTCAAATAACGACTGGCTGAAATATTACACCAACCTGTGAAGTTCATTAGTTAAGCCAAACATTCCCTGAAGTCTTGATCACTGTTAAAATGACTCAAAAATTTCCTGTAATCTAATAAATAAATGTTTGGCTGGTTTGTTGCCCCATCATTAAAAAACATGCTACTCACAGCGCCTGTCTCCATTGATGTTAAATGGTCTTGAACACTGTGGGAACAGAGCTTCCTGAGACATCTCACTGTTCTAAGAATCTGGAATCACTCTGTCTGAATAAAGTGAATGTTCCCATTAGAAATGCTGCAAGTCTTGGAAAAAAACAACGCTACCCTATGACTTTAGACATTTTAAAATAGCAAATATACTCCTCTCCAGAGAAAGATTCACTTTCCGATTGGCATGGAAATGCATTGAAAAATGACAAGTATTTGATAGTACAGCTTGAGAAAAAAGTAATTTCTTAATAAATGTAGTGAATGCCTTATCCATGTTATTATTCCAGTCAGATGTAAAATAGTATATTACAAAATCAGACTGCATCGTTTCTGAGTCTTCCAAATGATATTGAAACATTTGAGTGAAGAATTGGATGTCAGGAATGCGGAGTAACATTTCAATCTGAACTTTTTACACCTGTTCTCTGTACAACCATATTCCTGCCATTTCAATCCCTCGTATAATTCTTCTCCCACCCCTGTTGCCTCTAACCCATGAGATATTCTTTCCTGCTCCTGTCTCCTCTTACTTTGAGCCCGTGGAAGTTATTATTTGGGTCAGATATTAGATCATATTCATTAAAACATGCACAGAGAGAATGTTTTAAAGTCTGCACAAATACTAGGAATGAAAGCAACATCAAAAGCCAAGCCCACATTTGTGATTTCTAAACTTTAGAGAGCACAAAATAAAACAAAAATTACAACATGTCGAATACATGAACACAACGAATGCAGGGCAATGAAGGTTTGTACGTGTGCAACAAAATCTGCTTCTGAAATTCTGATCCATTGAAGTAGAATGCACACATCACGAAATTCTGTGTTCAATACGTAGGCACATTTCTGCAATGTCTATGTGCCAGTAAAATATAATTCAGGCTGCACATCCCCTCCTCTTTTTACTTAATGGATAAAATTAAAGGCTGGGTTGAGGACTAAGGCAACAAGCAACAAGAAAATGTCATCTACTACCAATAAGGTGAGGACATTTGAAAGCTTGGATCCCATGCACAACCTTAGCCTTTCTTGTAGATCTTCATAATTTGAAATTGCTTGGAGATGCTAATAAGATTCTTTTTCTTTCTGAGTGTAGGTATCACGTTCACAAAAGATATTAAATATCTGGTGGCTTGTTGCGGGATGGCCTAGAGACCAACCGGGGGGGTAGAGGAAGGGGTGCCAAAAGGGCAGATGTCCTCCAGTCAGAGAGGAAAGGACCAGATTGTTCTGCTGTACTGCCTGTAGCACTAAATCCAAACAAACTGCTCTTTATAAGAGTCAGCTTCCCTCGCAGCGCTGATGCAGGGTTTTGACTTGAAACATCAACAAATGTTGATCCTCAGTTTTCTTCCAGCAGTTGATTTTTTTTTAAGTCCAGATTTCAGCACCTGCTTCATCTTGTGTCTCCTATTGTTAACCATGGATGCCAAAGATTTCACAGGAACAATTTTTAAAAATGAAGTGGAGATGTTCCTGTTTCTAAGTAATATTTATCTTTTATTTGTCATTACTTGATAAATTTTCTGGCTTTTTGACATTGTAATTTGTAGGACCTTGTAGTGCACCAATGGCTCGCAGAAGGTCTAACTTTACATCAGGTATCAATCACACTTCCATGGCATAGTAAAACTCCTGGTATCGGGAATTCAAGCAACTGGCCAAAAAAAAATATCGAAGAAAATAAATAAATAAATTAGAATTGAATAACAGGTTAAAAATATGCAAGTTTTAAAAAAAATTGTAAAAGTAAATATTTTCTGAAATAACACAAACTTTTGGAGAAGATGGGAGCAAATATTCAGTCAAATATTCAACTGCTACTTGCTCGTAGCAGTTGTTTGAATAAAGATGTGTGAAACAACAATGGTGCCGCCCAGGATGAAGAGCTGGTTGATGCCGCTCGCCTTTGGGGTGACTCTCTTAAAGTGTCTCCTTATCCCTGCCTAGTAGTCACCCCGGTCAGAGGCTTTACCTGTAAACTGAGGGGGATGGGGGAATTAATTATCTATAATGTTATTATTCGTCTTTCGGGCAGCTCCGTGGAGGGAGAGGAACCTGCAGATGCAGCGACGATTAAATGTTTTCAAAGGATGTGAGTGAAAATTTTAAAAAACCTTTATACATTTACATAAGTGAAGTTTGTTCAGTGTAAGTACAGTGTAGTATTTTTTTTGTCTTTTAAGCTGTTCATTCTTAATGCAGGCGTATTAGTTAGGCGTTGTAAGAGTAAGTCTCAAGCAACCGGAAAATACACTTAAATGGCATCTACCAATCCCCATGGGTCTGGATACCAGTGGTATTTAGCTGGCGGTGATATGCTTTGGGAATCCCGAAAGTGATATTAAAAGCATTTCTCTATAAATTGGTCTTTATATTCCTTAGCAATGAATATGAAATTTTGTTTATTCCTTATAGGATCAATTGCATTTCACAGCAAGTCCAGATGGGTGCTGGATGTGCACAGATTCACGAGTTGTATCATCAGTGGTGACGAGCCCTGTAATGGACGTAGGTGGGCAGTAGTATTTAGTACCATTCAGGTGTCTAATGAGCCTTCTGGATCCCCTTTCTTCCTCATCTCCTTTGTCAGGATGTGAAAAGATGGAGAGAAGTGGTGCACTGAAGAGCCCACCCTTGAAGGGCATTTTGATGTCCAAAATGTTAAAGCAAAACTATCTCCGTAATCTGCGATCTTCTGCGGTTCCTCTTGTATTTGAAAAATCAGTATCGCTACAATTCACCTGTTATTTTTTAACCTAGTTTATTTGTTATTATAGTTCTCTAATCTTCCCCCTAATGCACACCCTACCCTCACTCACTTTCCATCATTTCCTTTCATCTATTTGTTTTGTACAGTGGAAGTAATTCTAGGTTCTTAAAGCACAGTGATTCATCAAGAATCTCTATTCCCATAATGTTTGAGACCATTAGTTGCCATTGCCCATGCTTTTTATTACAGCACGTTGGCCTTACTCTGAGCTATTATTAATTATTAATTTCAGATTTTACATTAGCGAGTGAACATTGCCTCACATTGGTTGTTGTTTATCAATGTGTCATTCAAAGGAATATTGTACACTGCAAGATGAAAATAAAATTCTTTTTTTCTGATATTTTGCTTTGGACTATAATTTTATACATGCCAACATATGAAATCAATCTGTGTGCAAATGTACAAAATATATTTTGGAAAAATAATGAAGGGTAAATTCTAAATTTCTCAAAAATCAGATTAGTCCTTGATTTCTAGCATTTGTTTGTTTACATTTCAAACTTGCAACTTCTGCAGCGTTTTAGCTTTTCAGCTTGTATCTCACAATTAACATTTTTTGTTTTGCTTTATCATTTTTTCTCCTTTTTTTTAATGCATTGTCTTCAATGTACCGTACATCTCCCAGCCAATTATCAGCGTTCCCTGTTGGCTTTCAAACTTTTTTCATTACCGATGTAAGGCCGTCAACCGGAAACGTTAACTCCTTTCTCTGCAGATGCTGTCTGACTTACTGAGTATTCTCTATGGTATCTTCTGAAATGGAAATGGATGCAATTTATCCCTATTTTTTTTAATAGCCTTCAACTTTTGAGCGAAGACCGCTTCAGGTAATGACTTCAAAGAGAGAATGAAAAATACTAATGATAAAGGAAAATTCATCTTCAACGTAGCTACTTGCTAATACATAAGAGAAAGTTCCAATATGAACACAACAATCCCAAAAAGACTGAATGAAGCATGAATTCCTCTAACGCTATTTGTGTCCTGTAATAAAAATGTGTTCTTTTTATCAGATGTATAGCAAAATATTTCTTGTCTCTCAACCTCCAGTGACTACTTTCTCCCTGACCTGCCGCACCGCTGTTGATCACAACATTTGGCATGATTCATGTAGATCTGTTCTTTTTTTCTCTCCTCTCAAATTCTTGATCATAATTGACCACTAAAAAGAGTCTTCAGGTGAAACTCACCTGATGGGCACAGAAGAATTTAAGCCATTGACAACTCAGCATGTCAATTAATACACAGGCTGTATATTAATTGTATACAGTTCTCTTTTGTAATGATATCGAAATAGATTTAGCACCAAACTCACATCAGCAACTTGTGCTGTACAAAGCCTCCAGGGGTGTGCATGCAAGACTCGTAAGTTAGAAAATGGAGTGCCATTCCCCCCCCCCACCCCGCAACTCAATGATTATTGAATTGCATAATCTTCACAACTCATTTTTATATCATATGTTACTTTATTTTTAAGGAATGCAGTGTGTAGAAATTGGAAGGTTAAAAGGAATTCTCCAAGATTCATGAATGAATCAGTATTTGTGGCATGAAATTGTAAACCAAAAAAATACCTGATTTCAATTTTCTAATTGGACACATGCACTATATAATAATGTGAAGAATCCAGTGTTCATTTTTTTTTAATGGATCTATTCTTTGTGGTATGCATTGGAAGAAGTATGATGTGCAGTTAAAATGCCAGCTTGGTTTCCAAGCTACTAATACGACCGAAGATCCCCTTGTCTCCTCGCACCAAAACTGGGACATCATAAAGAGGGATATTGTGTTATATTCAGGACACATCACCAGAGTATATATGCAGGTTGGTAATAATTTACTTTGAGATTTCCATTTCTTCCTCTGTTTTTCTTCTCTCTGCACGCATTTTCATTTTCCTTCCACACAACCTTTATATCCAGGCCCAACATATCTAGTTATTCTCACATATTTTGTTGAATGTTGTAACTTATTTTTGTATACGGCACCATTTACCGCAGTGCCAGACCCTCTTTTAATAGGACCCTCATAAATTGTATTCTGGCAGGGTTTGGTCCTTCATATAAAATAAATGATTTTAGGCAAGAATTTATAGTTTCTCTGTTCAATCTCCTCCAACCCTGCAACTCTACGGGAACTGTACATTCCAGCAATTCGGCTCTCTTCTACATTTCTGATTTTTAAATGCTTTACTACCAGCATCTCAAGTTACAATGGCCCACAGCTCCGCAGTTCCAAACCCAGACACCGCTGCATCTCTACCCCTCTTTTGCGATTGATTTGAATGCAGTGCTAAAAGCGTCTTATTGAAATTGTATGGCATCCTGTCAAGCCAGCACCTGGAGCATTTGTACACATTTATTTTCTATGCCCGAGAAGATGAATAGGCACATTAAAGGGAGTGCAGTGAGGACTCACGAAGCTGGGGTTCCAAAGATGGCAGATTTACCATATGAGGAGAGATTTGATTAAACTTGCACTGTATTCTTCAGATATTATACAAATAAGAGGGGACCTAATTGAAACTTAGAAAATTCTTCCAAGAATTGACAGGAGAGATGCAAGGAGGAATTGTCTCCTTTCTGAGGAATCTGGTTGTCACGATTTGAGAATGTGAAGTAGACTAGGTAAGATTAGGAGAAAGTTCTTTGGAATCCTCCATGTCAAGGGGCCGAGGGGATTCAGGCATTGAGTTCATTCAAAATATAGAATATTCACAGCATAAGATATATCCAGCCTGGTTCATCGAACCTGCTCTCTCATTCAATAAGATCATGGCTGATCTGATCATTGGGCTCAACTCCACCTCCTTGCCTTTTCCCCATATCCCTTAATTCCTTTTTTTATGTAAAAGTCTATCTAACTGAACCTTAAATATGTTTAATGAAGTAACCTCAATAGTGGCTGAACAATAGAGTTCAGTACATTAAACATTATAGGGATAATGCAGGAAAATGATACTTAAGGTAGAAGATCAGTCAAGACCTTGGTGAATGGGAGCCTGCACATGCTGATTCTTATCTACTAATAGGTTACTATATTGAATTTGATATAACACTTCTGTTGTAGTTAATTATGGCAGATATTAGCTCAGGAACACAATGCCTAGTTTGTGACATCTCCCTGTCCACCATGTTAAATAGAGCATAAACCTGTTCAGAAGTGAATATGCTGTTAAAATAAGAGGTGCGGTGTTGTCATTTGGTAGCCTGTTGGCACTTTTTGCTCTATGTAGAAAATAATTACGACGGATCATTTCTGTTTATTGCGTAATCGGTTCCTTTAAATTATTGTGTGCGGGCTCTTCAGGGCTGGTTAAATAATTTCAGAAGTAAGTTGGTATGAATGTGATTTAGACAGCTGGCAAGGATTCAGGTATAGAATGTCTCACAACTAGAGGGTGAGACTTGAATAGTGGTCTGCAGAGGAACTGCATACAAACTCATGGTAACAAGCTTCCTGTGTTTTGTAAAGTTTTGCTTCCTTTCACTAAAATGTCATTGGTTTACAGCGAGAGCTGGGGCAAACGACGTTCACTGGATTTTACACACAGTGAGAAGTGCGTCCCCTGGGAAATCCTTTCCAGATGAACTGTCCTGTCGAGGCTGAGTTCAGAGAACTCCACAGTGTGGAGAGGAGTTGGGGGGGGGGGGGGGGGGGGGAGAGTCAACAATCCAAATGTAACGAGTTTATTCCAAAAATGTCTTTCAACTTGTAAAGCTGAGCTGGAAGCTGTCTCAGAGCAAATTGCCAATTCTCCTGGACTGTCGGCCTAATCCATTCCACATTAAGGGATAGATAGGGCTCTGTTTGCTGTTGGCTAAGAAGAATGACACTGCGGGGTGGGTTTAAATTAATTTCTTAGCAGCATGGATAAAAGTCTTAGGAGAGGAGTCACGAGTTGTAAATGCAACTCCACACATTTGTTTCCAGTGAAAATAAGTGGCTTAAGTTTGCAGATGTAGAATGATAAATAGAGATTACAGTTTTATTGTACCACCTACCCATGGAATGAAAATTCAAGAGCATATAGAATATTCTCACCTTCACTTCTTGGTGTGGCATTCCACATGAGAGCTTTTCAGAGTCCAACACACTCCTTTATTAGATGCAGCCAATTGATATGGCAACAAGATGGTTAACAGTGGAGACTGGTTACAAGAGCTCTCCTCTCCTGCTTTCTAATGCTGAGTCATCTGCTGCTTCCAAGAGCTGGCACGGGATCGAAAGAGCTGGCCTCACATTTTTGCCTGAAGACAGCAGAGCCAGGTGTGGAGCCTGCTGTGTCTGTAGGTGTAGGATTGTAAACCACATCCAGGAGAATCATCTCATTGCTATTCAGCAGCACAAGGCCTGATGTGGGCGATAGCTGGCAGTGTGTCCACAAAACTCAGATCACTTCCGAACTTGCATTGTGAATTTATTACTCTTAAAGCTACATGGGTCCACAGGAAGTTATTAACGTTCTCTGTGACTTGTGTTTGCAGCATTAACACTTGAAAAACCAGAATGGCAAGTCTGGACTCTGATTACCATTGTGTAGGAAGACCCTGAAATTTCCACCTAAAACCTCCCCCCCCCCAACCCCCCCCCCCCAAAATCTGGCACTTACTTCTGACCAGTAGATGCTGTTAAAAGTAAATTGCAATATTTTAATAACAAATGATCATTTAGAGGTTTAAATTTTATTTGGACATTTTAAAATAAACCTCTGTTGAGCCCTGTAACAGGCTGTTTAAAGCCTGTGCAGAAGGACCCTGCAGAGGAGCGCTGAGACTTCGCCACTAACTAACGGGGCATGCACGAGATTGCATCGGACCCAGCGGGAAGATAGTGGCGGTGTTGTGACTTTGTCGTCAAGGGAGGAATTTTAGACCCTTTTTATAGGACCACCCGTTTTTAAGGTGACTTTTTTGAAGTTTCGGATCGTCCTATACAATGGCAGAAAATGCTGGCAGCAACTGTGGAGAGAGAAACTGAGTTAACATTGCCAGTCGGTTGTGAAAACTTTTCTCTCTGCAGGTGCTGCCTGTATATTTCCAACATTGTATGTTGTATTTCAGATTTACAACATCTATATTTTTTTAAATTTTGTTTATCATTGGAAGATGTAAAAATGAGTCTTATTTCCTTGTTTTTAGATGAGGTTGTGAATTAGTGGATTCTCCATTTCAGCACCTGCCAAACTGTTTTACAATGTCCAGTACCAGAAACCTAGCAATACATACTTCTTTTGTTCCGTGCAATACATACTTTCTTTGGTTTAACATTTTCCTATTGAACTTTTTCCCCCAAAGTTTAATCAGCACTCGAGAACTGGACTTAAAGCAGTTCTGCCTCTTCACAGCCAGGTGGATCAGGCAGATGGTTGATGAGTTAGGATCTCAAATTACGATGAAGAAAATGGCTGTGCTTAATGACTCTCTGGGCAGATGGTATCATGGATTTTCTGGAAATATGGGGTTTCTGTGGATTGCAGACAGGTCCAGCTAGGGCGGGGAATTCTGAAATTTAAAATACTGCGGGAGAATGTGTATCGGACAAAATAGAGATTGTAGTACAGTAGAGTCCCCATTATCCAGCACCTACAGATCGCGGATATCGGATGTGTAAAACACAGAAGGGTGAAATGTGGACAGGGCTACAACTTAGGTAGCACAAAACCACAGGCTGCTTCCAACCCATCAACAAACGTGGACTCACCTAGTCTGCATTTAGATAGCAAGGTTGTAAAGCAGATGCTGTCATCATAGATCAGCAACTGTGGTAGAAAAGATGAAATAAAACTTGATCAAGCTTGGGAACCATTTTTATTTGATCATGGTCTTCTGATGTATCTTAGAACATTTTTTAACATTAAATGTACTTTAGGAACAACAATTCATGCAATCTGGACATGTGAGAACGTAGAAAAATTTTGGGAAGATCTAAACCAAATATTAAATAAAATTACAGAAAACAATATACCAAAGAATCCAGAGATCTTCCTCCTAAGTAACATAAAAAACAAAGAATGTGGACTTGATTTGGATGGTGCACAAAAAAGATTTGTTAAGATAGCCCTAGCCGTAGCAAAAAAATGTATTATGTCAACCTGGAAATCGGAAGATAATTTGAAAATACAACAATGGTATATAGAAATGAATAAATGTATTCCATTAGAAAAAATAACATATAGTTTAAGAAATAATATTGAAATATTTGAACAAATATGGGAGCCTTACATGAAACACAATAGCGAAAACCTACTGGGGACATTCACTACCTAAATTAACGAAAGGAGAAGGAAATGAAAAGAATGGACTCAGTGGAATTTCTTGTTTATTTTTATTGAGTGACAACATTGTTTGACTGGTTTAATGTATCTTAGATTTTGTACTTTAAATGGACGGGGGGGGGGAGGTAGGGAGGGTGGGATGAGAGGAGGGAGGAGGTGGGGGGGGGGGAGAAAATGGCACTGTATATATTTGAAAAGGAAAAAGTATGTATCATGGTTAATGTGGTTTATGGTGTGAAAAATAAAAAAATTTAAAAAAAAAATTGTACTTTAGGAATAGAAATATTGCTGATGGAAACAGACTAGAAGTATTTTGCAATGAATGGGTTAAGAGTAAATCATTGATACAATCTTATTGAGATCAAAACCAACTTTGATCTCATTAAGATATTGTATTTTTAGAATATCTACTTTGTAAGTGTGCACAAATGGAGATACAAAGGTATAGAAATATAGTTTAAATGCAAAGTTGACATCACTGGCTGATGTTATAATTGTGGACAACCAAATAACTTAAAGTACCTCAAACTAAATAAATATAGCACCTCAGGAATATTGATAAATTCCTCTTAACGTGTAACTGCTAACAAGCTTGCTAACTAAAATAGTGAAAAGAAACCACCCTGATGTATCGGACCACTGAAAAATACATTAATGGTAATGATATTTGTGGGGGTCTGCTGTCGTCGCCAATTGTAAACTGGAGTTACTGTGCCTGATTAGACAGATGTAAAAATAAGTCTGATCGGCTTGAATGAGAAGACATGTAAGTTAGTGAATGCTTGTTAAACTGCATTTGTAGACAGATTAAAAGTACTGTAATCCATCGAAGTCAGAATGATGACTTTATCTGCACTCATTATACTCAACATAAGTCAGACGGTGGTAAATTCATCAATTCTTTAAAAACAATTTGAAAATATTTTCTTCTATTACTATGTCAAGTTTCAGATGCCGTTGGAGGTCAACGAGGTCATATCCAGGAGGCAATGCATTTTAAAACATCATGCTACTAATTAGTGTTTTGTGGAAGTAAACTTAATTGGATTTAATTTGTGGTTTTCACCACTTTCATAACAACTTGTGGCTTTGACATCCCTATTACAAATGGCATGTCATTGTACGCTAATTATAGACAAGGGGCTGGGTAACAGTTATGAAATGCCTTCAGTAGAAGGAGGCTTGTGAATAAAGAAAGGTACATGTGTGAACTTAAGGTCTTTAAGTATTAATAAATAATATGGACATGGTTGGTTAGAACAGATGTTCAGGATGAATTTTTAATTCTTCTTCAATCATCAGGGATGTGCTTCTAATAAAAAGGGCCGATGTTCTTAATTTAACATGGCACACAAATCAACAATAAACTCTTTATTTGTTCATTTATTTTGTCCCTTATGTGGAAGATTGCCCTGTGTGACTAAAACTTGTTAGGTTTGCATTTTCTGGAAGTTTAATGCTAAAGTTTGCCCAGATTCCATTTCAGTCTCTGTTTAAATATTTAGTGCAAATAGCATTGACAACAAACAGTTAAAAACACAGACGGGCAGTGGCTTTTACAAAGCTTCCTTTGTAATCATGAGTTTAGAGATCGTGGTTGTGGAAGGCACAACGCAAGACAAATTGTGACTTTCAAAATCTCAGTAAAGTTCACTGATGTGCATCATCCTGTGTTTCCAACTTCTGTGATATTGTAACCATGAATTCGATTCAAGTGGTGAAGCTGTTCGTAAATCATTAATTTGGGAAATCATTTGGCATGAATTTGATCATTTGAACTCAGAAATTCTGGATGTGAACCCTTTTATCCTGCCACCTTGGCTGAGGATCCTCTTACCTCACAGAACAGGCTTTAATACAGGAGATAGGTTGGGTTATTGGCACTGATGTGGCAAACACGTGAATGCAGTAGCAATGGAGTAGGGTGCTTCTAGTCTGTAGCATGAACAAGTTGTGATCAATTGCCGTATGGAGGTCACTGCTTTTGCTGAGATCAGCTATTAAGTGGACAGTTGTAATGAAATTTCCTTGATGTATATTAGTGTAGTCAAAGGCAGGAGTTCATAATGTGCTTTTCTTGCCATATGTCTAAAAAGCACCTTAACTGGGGACAATAAAATCATTTAGAATAAAAATGCAGAGGAGAAAACAAATGATGACAACATTCAACAATGATAAGCTTTCTGGGGAAAGTTTCCTGAAATTATTTTTTTCTCTGGGCTACAAAGAATAGGAGCTTTAGATCCGAAGCATCCTATTTTGATCTCATCATTGCAGTTCTTGCACCAAATGTGTATTGCTGAGTTGTTCCGTATTGTGTTGTGCTACCAAGGACATTTTGGCCCTCACAGTTCGGCGCTGGACATTTTGGCCTGCCACCCCACTCACCGTATGCTGGCTGACTCTGTCCCGCAGCACTGCCTGAACCTTTGGTGTTGCAGAAACTTCCTCCCCCCAGAAAACCGTTTCCCCCGACAAACAAGGAGTTTTCGTAACTTATAGCGATATATTTAAATTATTAAAAACTGACCGGGAACAATCAAAAACAAGGGCTTTTGGTAAATTATAACAATATATTTATTGTAAATTTAATTACATATAATGGAATATATCTTTCTTTCTTTGGCTTGGCTTCGCGGACGAAGATTTATGGAGGGGGTAAAAAGTCCACGTCAGCTGCAGGCTCGTTTGTGGCTGACCAGTCCGATGCGGGACAGGCAGACACGATTGCAGCGGTTGCAAGGGAAAATTGGTTGGTTGGAAAAAATGGAATATATAATTGAATTTAAAATGATTAAAACACTCGTTTAAAAACAATCTAGTTGTAAAAATTAATTAGGTTATTTTTAAAATAAACAATTTTTAATAATTTAACAGTTCTTTCTCGCCATATGAAGACACTATCTTCAAGATTCTTCCGCACATCTGGCGCAATTCAGTGCACCCGCTGTGACTATAACCACTGTTGCCGTTCCCTCTCTGCAGTGTCGTTAATCATGTAAAACCCACCGTTAACCAAATAGCGCAGTCTATAGTCACAACCCTCAGGACTAGGGCGCAGATAGGCGTTGTTAACAAGAAACGTACACGCATATACATTAATATCCTGCAACTACCGTTAGATCTGCCACTACTATTACCACCAGGGGAGCGGTTTCCTGGGGGGGGGGGGGGAGAGGGAGTTTCCGAAACAGCGGGGATTCAGGTGGGGAGCCGGGCCAGTGCCAAACTGGGCACCAAAATATCTGAAGGGCTACAAAAGTTTTTTTGGCCAAAATGTTCGTTGCCAAAGTGTGAGCGCCCCACTGCAGATGCCAAAATGTCCAACGGTGGTGCCTCGCTTGAGGTCACTGCTGGTTCCATGCTGTAACAGCCAAAAAGGATTTCCACAGAATTTTTCTGAGTAGCATAACTTTCTGGGCCTGATGCACAGGAAAGTGGATCTGCACTCCGTCCTAATCCTGAGCAGCATATTCTCGAGGTGGAGTCCTTTGTTCTTGGGTGTAATTTATGCCAGAGGATCTTCTTATCTCACATTTGATATTCTTGAGATTTTCCTCCGTTCCTTTACAAGAACAGGTTCCGCAGTCTAGTGCAGAGCTGAAAGTTGATACTTATCAAAAGTATTCGTGAGTCTTTATCAGCACAAATAACCCTTTGAAGTTATCATTGTCTGTTCAGGAAAAAGAAGTGGTGTGATTGTTTGCCAAAATCAGTCATTAATAATAAGCATTGAAGTTTCCCACAAAACAAAACTGGTTTGTACTGAGCAGACGTTTCAGTAGTCAAGAATGCAATATTTTAGTTGCTTAAGTGCGTCTATTACCTAAAAATGTACACCAAATATGTAATGTTAATCGATTTATGATCCAAATACTTGGATTGATGATTTGGAGACAGAGTTTAAATCCCACCACGACAGATGGGGAATTTAAACTCGGCTAATTAAATAAATTCTGGCATTATAAGCTAGCATCAGTAATGATGAATAAGAAACGACCGCATTGCTGTAAGCCCATCTGGTTCACTAATATCCTTCATTGACGAAAAGCTGCTATCCTGATTGGCCTACACGTAACTTTGGATAACAATACAGGTATACCCCGCTTTACGAAATGAGAGTGTCCCTACGGAAGATTTCTTAAGCCGAAATGGTGTAAAGCAAAGAAGCGATTACCATTGATTTCAATGGGAAAAAGTTTTGAGCGTTCCCAGACCAGAAAAGAACATTCCAAATAACACATACAAACTAAAATAACACTAACATTTTTTAAAAGCAGGAATGAGATAATAAATACACAACCTATAAAGTATAAAGTTACTGTTTGAAACTTCTAACGTGCTCTGGTCAGTGCCCCCCCCCGACCCCGCTCAGTGCTGCTGTCACTCCCGTACATACAAGGAACATACACCTGTTTCGTCAATGCTTGTTACACTCGGCCCATGGTGGGGGTGAGTAACACCATGAGTTACTGCGTGACACCACCCCTCGTGACGCCACTGGGTGGGAGGTACAGGAGTCTGAGATGGAAAAGGGTCATCTCTCTATTGACATCTCATCGTCGTTCCTGGGGAAGGAGCTGCTTGGGGCGCGCACAGCCTCTATAATGGCCTGCTGCTTTCATAAAAGGGAAAATCCTTTTGTGAGAGCGATAACAGGTTTCTTCGTAAAAACGAGTAAAGTGAGTATTCGTAAAGCGATGTATACTTGTTTGATTCATTTGACCTCATCACCCCATCTAAAATAGTTGGGAGGGGGTGGATTCAGTTCAAAAGCAATAGGGGTTCAGCAATAAATGTAGGTTCCCACACTCAGTTAAATAATAAAACAATGGACTTGTCTACACCACAATCTGCACATTGCTTTTTGTTGTTGGCGGAAGATGAAGTGTAGAATGGATAGGTAGGCTAGCTATATACAGCTCAGCCTTGGTCTTGAGTCAGTCAGTTCAAGAAGGGTCTATAGTATTTCCTGGTGAATGAGGTTCCATTTCTGAATGTCGTCCATATTGTACAGAGAGTCCCCGATTTATGATGGTCCGACTTACGAATTTTCAAAATGACCATGGTTCGAATCTGTGCTTTCGATTTCAAGTGCTGATAGTGTGATTCTGGGCGTACAGCGTACTCTCTTGCGATGCTGACTCAACCACGATCGCAGTCGCTGTATTCAACACTCAACGTGTTGTATTCAATAATAAATTATAAAAAATGGTAAGTGTGGAATTCCTTTTCAAGTTATGATTTTTTTCGACTTGTAATGAGAGTGCCGGAACGGAACCCCATCCATCGTAAGTCAGGGACTACCGTAAGGGTGAGCCACACTGGGATTGGAGCCCACACTTGATGCTGGTAATGGGGACGGATACATTGAGCAATTACTTTTCTGTGTAAATTTGTCACATTCCCAGAAAGTACTCCTTAGTCTGTCTCTCAAAACAACAGGCACAACATGTAACTAATTTCATTCATTATTGAATGGCATCATAAATTGGCATGCTTGCAACATGTACAACATGAGGAAAATTAACGAGATAATGCAACTATTTACTGCGAGCAATTACAACCAAAAAAAAGAGGAGAGATGCTGACTGATGAATGAGGTTTTAACGATTGAAACCTGAGGTCCTTTAAGCCATGCAATGCTGAACCTCTGAATTTGGGCTCTCAAGTATTTGAAAATAGTTCGACAAATCACGTTGCCGCTCTGATATGCATTTACAATGACTAAATCCTGGATGTCAAGTAAGGTTTATTGTCAGCTGATTGCGTTCTCTGGTCCTCAGTGCATATCACGCAACCACACAACACACATACAGACAAACAACACCCATGTGGGACAAGTATTCATGTGTACAAATAAATAACTATTGTTTTAGTGACTATGGGAGTCTCGGCGGGTGAGTGTGACTATGGTCGTTCGGCAGTCTCACTGCCCATGGGACGAAGTGGTGCTGGCCCCGATACTCCTGTATCTCTTTCCCAACAGGAGCCGCTGAAAGATGTGCAGGGTGGATTTTGGTGCACCCCCTTCAGACAGTAGGTATAGGGAGCACTAACTTTTAATCCCTGGGATCCAGCTCTACATGTAGCCTAAACAGGAACATGCCTTGGGGCATAATTTCATTTGCTTCTGCTTACAAGGTTCATCTTTCATTGCGGGGGAGAGAAAAACAAATACATCTTTTTGCTGATGGTTTATTAACTCCTTGATCAATAGGGAGCTGAAATTTTGTTCTGTAAATATTAGCAGAAACATTGCTGTTATTACCCAGTTTTGGTTCATGATTTTTATTCTTCATTTCCTATCATTATTGCAGCCAGTCAAACTTTTTGTAATGACTCATGACTTCCTGTGAATTATTATTAGAATATTATCTGCAAATGAAAACTATAAATTTTGCTTAAAAATCTTCTCTATGGCTTTATGATTGGAGCTGGAGTAAATGGTGATTGGGGAGCTACTAGTAACGCGACTCGGGTATTGCTCTCAAGGAAATAAGACCCACCTGCCTTTTCTTGGCAGCATTCTGCGCCGTACACCAGGCTGACATTATCCAAGCATTGCTGACAAACCGGGTCAGTTTTCTTAGATGGAAATGAGCTTAGAGTAGTGAGTAATGATGTCTGAAACAAAACCTGACAAAACAGATAGCAGACAATTGTTGTTTCTTTATCGTCCAAGTTTGAAGATTAAGTTTGTGCAATGAATGCATAAACACGTGCACTGTGGGAGAGAAGAATATTCTGAAAAAGTGTGGTTCCTTTAGCACTCTGCTATGGGAGAACTTCATGTAAACAACACAATTCAACACGTACCCTAAATACGTATGTAATATTGATTCCGTGTAAAAGTCGACCCCTTCCCCCTATTTTTGGCCCCAAAATCTGGTATTTTCCATATATCGTGTGTAAAAGTTGATCCACCCCCCACCCCCCTTTTTAGTCACAGCCGCTCATCCACCAGAGCGCCCGACCGCAGACTGACCACCCAGTCCTGGCTGCCCGCTCACGACACCCAACGGCGAACTCTCGCCTAGGCCCATGCGACCCACTTATCGGAGTTCCTGAAGCCTGACTACATACACACGCCTAACCCCCAGTCGCCCGCCTCTCTGAGTTCCCGACGCCCCAGCCACCCACCCATCTAAGCTCTCGACACCAAGGCTACCTGCCCATCTGATGGTCCAGCCCCCGCCCATCTGAGCTCCTGATGCCTCGAAGGATACAGGTGCTTACCTTGGCCAAAAGTAGTATGCGTGTAATAGTCGAGCCCCTTAAATTTATCTTTAAAAATTGGTCCACAAAATTTGTCTATAATACGCATATATATCTGCAGAGGAAGTTTTTGATTTATTTTCTCTGCTATAAATCTAACAGCAGTATTTTTTTTTACATTGGATCAGACTGTTTCAGACTAGAAATATGTTTACATGGTTTCTATGTACTGCATCGTTGAATTGAGCAAGAAATGTGATCAGGTATGTAATGGTGATTTTGAATCAGGTATTTTTGAGTGATTGTCTGCTTGTGCATGAATAGCACTGGGTGCATGGAAATGCAGTTAAATAATGGACAACACAGCTTTGGCATTGCTGTTGCAACATAAGTGTCCTGGAGACAGCGTGGGTCAACATTGGTAAACTGGCTGCAAGGGTGGAAAGTGGAGACGGAAGGAAGTTTCAACCTGAAACGACGACTGTGCATCTTCCTCCTGCCTGATCCACTGAGTTCTTCCAATATTTTTTTGAAATGAAAGAAAGATGCCCTTCCGAAAGCAATACCCCCCCCCCACCTGCCCCCCACCCCGCACTTTTGTTGAGGGCAAGGCTACAGAAATCAATAATAGTTATTCTACGATGGACCGGATTTCACAGCATTTTGTGGGAGTAGCTTTGCAGAACTTTATGTGGGGGGGGGGGGTGGTGATGGGAAGGGTGGTAAATGTCAGAGGAAGTGAGCAAGGACTCTGCTGCTTTCCTTGGATGTTCATCTCTGGTGTGTCAAGGTCCAGTTTGGAGCTGGGAGGAAAGGGTCTGCCTTATCTGTAAGACTTGAGCAACACTTTGTTTAGGTAAATTAAGCAATTTGTGAACATCTCCTGAAATGAGGTGAAATTGTTAGACATAGCCACACTAAATTGTTCTTTCTATCCCAATGGGAGGCACATTATCCATCCTAGATACCACTCCTTTCTGTGTGTTCCCAGCTGATGACGACTGGGGCTCTTTGCTACGCTTACTTGATGCCCATTTTCATGGGAGGTAGAATTTCTAGCCACAAAGAGACCCTGAGATACAGTGAAAGAGAAAGCAGTTTGGTCTGTGTTACTAATCAGCTCCGGAGCAGAATTCTGCTCTTCTCCTATTGGGAACAATGAGAGGATTGAGCATGCTTGGTAACATGCCATTTGTTGTGCAGTGTTTCATCACTGCTTATCTTCCATTGTTTATACTCTGAGTTGAGACATTTTCTTTTGTTTATTTATAGCAAAAGTCTGCAAGGAAGGATGGGTGAACTGTATGCCTTTAATTTTTTTTGGGGGGGGGATTCCCTTTACTGTTTTCTTTCCAAACCACCATATTAATCTCAGTCAAGTAATATTGATCTTTGATAAATCTTAGGGGAATGCAGTCATGGGCTGGGAAGAATTGAGGTAATATTGGAAAGGGAAAAGAAGTGCTTCAAGGTTCTTTCCATTTTAGAACAAAGATTCACTCTGTGTTTGTGATGTTGGAATGGAGCTTAGGTTAAAGAAGGAAGTTAAAATGGGGGAGGTTTGATTGTCTATTCCTTGGAATTCAGCATGGTTCTCAATTCCTTTGGGAACTGTCTGGTTCAATAGCTGATTCCCATCATTGTATAAGAGATCTGGAACAAGCAGAATCATAAATTCAGGTAACAGCAGATCATAAATTGTTTTTTTTAAAATCCTCCCGTCATGATGTTTGAAGGAAAACCAATTGTTATTAGTTTAGAATTCAGTGAGTGGTAAACACGACGTTGTAATATTCAACCATCCAGGTCAAGCCTGCTCAGATTTGTCTCACACTTGATTGCTGTCATGGGGCACAACCTGAGAGGCAGCAAAGTCAACTCCTGCCCAATAGACAAGGACAAGGAACAAAGTCAAGGTTTCCGATTCCTATTGTTATGCACTTAGACTTATTGGAATGTAGCTGCAGAAAATCCAATGGATTCATCTGAGACCTGGTGGCCCAGTTGTGACATGCATCGGATATTTGGGCCTAGAAATTCATTGCGGCCTGTAAAGGGTGTTAGTGGGTGTGTCGTGACTGGCTTGGTGTCGTGTTCAAAGCTGAATGTTCATTCATATCCAAGGCCTCAAATTTTGGGCATGACTGGTTTGACTATATTGATGTAGGGCTGCCAGTCATGGACCAGCACAAATGCAATGGAAAAAAGAATCACAGCAGCAGAGATATGTTTTTTCAGAAGAATGCTACACATACCATACGGACAGGATAACAAACAAAGAACAAAAACAAAACGTACATTACTTAAAAGAATCAGAAAACAGCAATCAAAATTCTTTGGACACATCATGTGAAGAGATACATGAGAACATTTAATTATAGCTGGAAGGAAAAAGAAGTAGAGGCCGACAGAGAATGAAAATGATGGATGGATTAACATCATGGTTAGAAACAGGGGAGACAACAGCTACAATTCGGTCAGAGACCATGACATGATCGCCTACACCGAACGGCAAGGAACCTGAACAGTTCCACTATTTGCGAGGGGAAGGAGTCTGGTTGGGGGGGGGGTGGGTGGGTGGGAAGAGAGACGGGTGAGTTGAGAGGGTCTTGGGGCGGAAGAGGAACCATGGGTTGGATGTCAATGAATGATCCAATTTTGAGGTATTTCTCGTCTCATGGGGGGGTGGCGGGGGTGTCTGATACCCGTGATCGATGGCTGGGATGTTGGTGTGGAGTGAGTTTGGGCGAATAGTGGGCAGAAAGGAGGTAGATGCCGACGTGAGAGTCGAGAGCTTTGGCTCTGGTATGACAGTGCAGGAGGTCGTGGAATGCCCACAAGAGAGCAGCTGAGTGAACCAATTCAAACAGCCTGAGTCAGGCTCTCGGCACCAGCTGGGATTTACTTAAGGAGTCCTTAAAGCCTGGTTGGGCTGAGAGTGCCTGAAGACAGGTGTGCTTTCTAAATACATGAAGTAACTTCTCTTGGCGATAAAAGAGCAATACATGTGCATTTTGCGCGGAAAACAATTAATCCATGTTGCAACTTGCAACAGGAGGTACCCAGTCGTACTTTCAGAACGGTGTGATTTGATCTGTGAACCATCAAAATCAGGTTCTCCTCCAAGAAAAGCACTGAAGAAAACAGTGTGGAGATCAAATTTCCAGGCCTTGGTAGTCTCATGGGATGTGGCTGATATCTGCTGTTATGTGTCTGACACCATCTGTTGTAACAATTGGATTGAGTCTAATAACTTGATCTGCTGCTGGACGAGTTGTAAGTCTGGTTGACTGATAATTTGCTGATCCAGAGGAACGAGTTTATGCAACAACTTGGACAGTTAGAACTGTTCAAATGCCACTAATGTTTCAAATTAAAATGCATGTGCATCGGAGAATCAGGGATTGCTTTACATGATTTGAAATACAAAGAAAGTTGTTTTCCACCCTTTGGTGATTGGCTTTCCTTTCACTGAGTCATAATTCATAGTGGCAAACTCAACAGAGAACTGAAGTCAGCCATAACCTTCATATTTACCTTTTTTTAAAACAATTCCATCAGGTCTTCAGTTGTAAAATGAGACAAATGTCATTTGTTTGCAAATAACTGGATGCACCAAATTTAAAGCATCAACCTCTCTTTGATGGTGATTAACGATTATTGTTCCACTTTCCCTCGGTCTCTTTTCACAGAGCCAAAATCCATTCTCAGTTCTCCTTGAATCATATCCAATTAATCCTTTTTTGTTGGTCTGGACTCCTCCTCTCCCACACCCCCGCCAGCCTTAAATCTCTTTATTCAGTCGCCTTCCTGTTTCTTTTGGTTCTTCCTTGAAGAAAGGCTCAGGCCCGAAATGTCGGGAATATATCGTTGCCTGCTATGGACGTCGCGAGACTGGCTGAGCTTCTCCAGCATTTTGTGTGTGCTCACTACAGTCGTAGTGTCTGCAGACTTCGGTGTTTCACATCGACTATGGGATGTCCAGAGTTCCTCAAGCTTATTCCTTTCTGCCGCATTTCAGGATTTTGTGAGTTTTGTGTGAAAAGTAAAATTGACTTGGGGGTGGAAAAAAAACCACACAAATAGGCAGAGAGTAAAGAGGACCATAAATAGAAATAACTTGAATGCCCCTTAAACAGGTTTTCTTTATGTTTGGAGATCACTGCACTATTTGGAAGACTTTAATGCCTTTGCTGGTACTCTTTTCATTTAACTAAATTAATTAGGAGCTTGTCTAACCAAAACATCCGCAGCCAGAACTGGCATACGTTCAATAGAACTAAAAAGCATTTTGTATTAAATAGCAAAATAGTAAAAACCATTGACCTTTACCGACACACGGCAGGATCGTCACTCACAATGATATGCCAATCATGTTTACCATTTTTCTGTTCAGCATTAAGCCCTTTCATTATTTTCCAACTGTACAGTGCAGTGCACAGCTTTACCAGCACAGTTCAAAGGTTGAGCAGCACGGCAGCAGCCGAGAGTCACGGTCTCGGATATCTTCATTATAGATGATTTCAATACATTGCTCACCAATCACACATTGCAGATTTTAAAAAAGCCCACACATTTGTAGCAGTGATGAAGAATTCCTCAAAAATCAGGCATAATTAAGACTAGGGAAGGATTAAAAACAAATTGATGACAAACCTATTTCTGCAGACTCAAAGCTCATGTTGTTTTACTGTGGCCTGCAGGTTACTGTAAATGAAAACAGTTGTTGAGAGATGAACATGGGCATTTAGTGATATTGGCAAATCTTCCATTATAGTTCCTTTTTGTTGAATTGATTAATTCATTGACATTTTAAAAAATATCAAATTACATTTTATACAATATGTATTTTAATATAACTCAATAAGATTTTGATTTAATAGCAGTTGACCATGGGTAATGCAATTACCATCACACATATATGTTTACAGCAATCTACAAATAATTGACTTTCACGGACAGTGAGCATATCAGGCAAATGAAGTGTTAAGATAAACATTTGCATAGTTTCTTGTACTTTTAATTGAACTGCTCCAGACAAATTACCAAAGAATCAAGTGACTTATTTCAATAAATAAACCATAATTTCATTTGGCACCAAAACGCGCACAACCTGAGGGGAGCAACATTTCCAAGTATCTATAAATGTCATGTTCAGATGGATTAAGGGAGTAAACATTGGAACTTCAGTAATTATCAGTCAGTTTCTGAAAGGCTGTCTTTGGGAGAATTATATTTCAAAAATGTCATCTTTTGTAAGGTATCACCGAACTGATGTTTGAATATGATGGCACAATGGAGGATATTTCAAGCAGAAATGCTTTTAACACTTAACTGACTTTATTGTCCTTGAGCTGCTTCAACCGACTTCCAACGACCACCCCTGTCACATGTCATTTTTGGCTTCTGCCGAATGCTGGGAATACCTTTTTTTTTTTAAAAAAGCACAAACACAATATTATGTCTACGTAACAAAAGTATCTGTATTCCATGGTCAGTCTCTTTCCACCAGTTGTGTCTGATGACTTCTGGCTTCGCGAAGTCGTTCAACTTCATTCAGGGCATCCGCAAGATTCAGCTGAAGTTCAGAAAACTGTGAAGAGGTTTACCAGCAAGTTCACGAACAGTAGCTGTTGATATTGCTGTTGCAGTTCTTCAACATTACGACAGGTCACCAGATGCTGAGAAAACACTTCAGAGGAACTGTTTATGTCAGCAGAACCAACTTCATCTTCACGTTAAAAAAAAATTCCTTTCACATCTTCTAGTTCCATCAAAAGCACCCTATTCTCAAGATTCAAGATTCAATTTATTGTCATGTAATAAAACAGGGCCATATTACCTGAAATTGCTTTGCCTGCTGTAAGGCAGACAGATTTGCCTGAAGCGCCTCTTACAGTCAGAGAGAGAGAAGTAAAAGAGAGAACCCCCAGAGTCACCGAGTGTCCGTAGATTCGCCTCTAGCGTTTCCGCAGCCTTCGCAGCCACACAGAGTCGAGTTCAAACCATTAGCAACCCGAGCTCCAGATCTGAACCTCGGACACAGTCAGAAACCCTTCAGCGCCTTCGTCAACCCCTCGCATCCTGATTCCAATACCTGGCACCCCTTCAGCCAGTTTTGAGCCAGTCTCCAGCAGTACCCTCTGCTTCTCTTTCTCAGACGGGGAGGGGATGGCTTCCATGTTTTTCGGTGCTCTGTGCCAGTCCTCCAGTCCCCTGCAGACCGCAACCCCTCAAGGCCTGCTCCTGATCATACCTGCCGCCATCTTCTGCCATGGACACGGGATTTGAAATAGAACTACTGTCGGCTTCTTTAACATGCCGCTCAAAGCCTGTGCAGAGCTGACGGCAGTTGACCAGGCGATTGGACCCCGCGGGAGTGCTGTACCTCTGGTCCTCGCTCCCTGCAGGTCCGTACCAGCGGCAGTTCTGCCGCTACAGTGGCTCTGTCAGCACCACTATCTTTCACTGTGAAAGGTTAGATCCTTGCATTTTGTATCTCTGATCCTCCCTGTTGAGCAATGAAACATGCTTATTTGACTCATCAGTGCATTTTTCTAAACGGTGAATTTCCTTCATGGCATCTTCTAATTTATCTCAGAGGTTTGTCACAGATTTTTGTACACGTTCAAATTCTTCATGCTGGCGCTTCAGAAATGGAGCTTTCATCTCCACTTCTTTCACAATTTCATCCAAGTCTTTACTCACTCTCTTATTTTCCTGTTTTTCCAAAAGCATTTGATCTTGGGCCTTATTATACAACTCTGTGAGCTTCATTCCAGGCTTCGCAAACTTGGCCACAGCTGCTGCAGTGGGAGACGTAGCTACCCGTTCCTCTTCCTCTTCTGGCGGCTCCTTTAAGCTTTGTAGTTGAAAGAAGATGGTTTGCATTTTCCAATTCCTTATCATGAAGAGATTCTTCAAGTTGTTTTCTTAAGAGTTCTTGTATCGATATATTCTTATCCTCTACTGCAGCCATTCTTTCTTTTGGATGCAGCT
Source organism: Narcine bancroftii (assembly GCF_036971445.1). Classification (NCBI taxonomy): domain Eukaryota; kingdom Metazoa; phylum Chordata; class Chondrichthyes; order Torpediniformes; family Narcinidae; genus Narcine; species Narcine bancroftii. The sequence continues at coordinate 363,792,165 of NC_091471.1, read as the reverse complement.
GCAGTTGCTCATTAGAGTCCAGCTGAGTCTCTAAATTGCTTAATCGTTGTTCTCTGCTGCCAGGCGGCACTTCAGCCTTTGTCAGAGCTGCAATTCAGTGGGCAAGTTCAGCTTCTACTTCCGGTAACGTTTCTGCTTGCTTCATTGTTTGCTGCAGTTTCTGTTCAACAAGTTCCAGACTTTCCAGTAACTATCTATTTTTGTCTTCTAGCTGGCGTAAGAAGGCATTCTTATTTGCCAACTAATTTTCCAGTTTGTCATTCATGTCATGTAATGAGGTTGATTCTCTTCGTACATTAATGTATCGCTTCTCCAGTGCAGTTGTCTTTTCCTCCATGAGTGTTGTGTGCTTATCTTCGGTCTGTGAAGCCATTAAGAAAACTCTTTTCACCAAGTTGAGCGCTTCACATGTACACAGACCTAATGTTGGCTGTACTCTCCTTTCTGCAATCAGTCGCCGCGACTTTAGGTGCCGCCCTTTGTGCTTGAAAGTCACCATACAGCCCCCTTTTACTGGAACGTTCTCTCCAGTGCAACCTGTCACTTTTAATTTCACAGGTTAAATCTTGCATTTTATGGTGAGGGTCTTGTAATCATCCATAGATAACAGATTCACTTGTGCTCTGGTGTTGAGCTTAAATGGAATTACTGTCTCATTCACCGTCACTGGAACGATCCATTCTGTTTTACAGAATCAGCCTGTAGTGGATCTACGAAGAATTCCTCCATTTCTTTGTCCACTTTCTTTTGGTATCCCCCTTGCTTGGCAGCACTTTACAAAATGATCCTTCTTCCCACATTTATAGCAGGACTTTTCATAGGCAGGACCCATCCTTGGGATATATCTACCTCCGCACCTGCTGCATTTGTTATTTGAGCTTACCACTTTGCTTTGTTGATGCTTTGGGAAACTCCTGGTGCTCTGCTTGTATTGTTTTCATCGCATGCACTGTTGTGTCTATCCTGTTACCTTATTAATATGCAGCTCCTTAGCTTGTGCTTTTGTGGTTTCTGCTGCCCTACACATATTCACAGCCTTTTCCCTAGTCCGATCTTTTTCACGCAACAGCCTGTCTCTACATCCATTATCTGGGATTCTGCAAACTATTCTGCCTTTAATGAGTGAATTTTTCAGATCTCCAAATTCACAGGACTTACACAGTGTGTGAAGCTCGGCTAAGAATTGGTCAAAGCTCATACCTTGTTTCTAGACACAGGAGAAAAACTTGAATCTCTCAATTGTGACGTTTTTACTTGAAACCAAATAGTTCTCAAACTTTGTCATCAGAGTGCCACCGTGAAGGCTGTCTCATCAATTTGAAAACTGTTCTAGATGTCCAAGACGTCTTCACCCATTACTTGCCGAAATATAGACTCTCTCCGTTTTCCATTGGTGTTTCCCATTCCACCAGCTACTAAATAAACATTGAATCGCTGTTTGAAGCATTTTCAATTATCAGCTAGATTTCCGGAAAACTGCATTGGTTTGGGAGGAATCAACTTATCCATGCTTACGAACTGTTGTCTTCACTTACTCTCTCAGACACCTCTGATACCAAGCTATGCTTGTTCTTCCAAGAAGAACAACTTTACATGGGTTTAACACTTAACCGACTTTATTTTCCTTGAGCAGCTTCAGCCAACTTCCAATGACAACCCCTGCTACGTGTCACTTCCGGTTTCCAGCCAATCTCGTGCATTGCACGCGGGGAAATGTAGTTTTTATTTACACACATAATAAACACAACCATTTCACTCCCTATTTTCCATAGAAATTAGACTCAGGATATGACTGATGGGGCTGCCCCTTCTTCACACCACCTGCATCTAATTTCACTAGTCTTCATCTTTAAAGATCTTTTCCTTGATTTTATTTTCCTCTTTGTCTATAAAGAACTTCAGAAAATTTTTATGGGCTCAAATGCAATATCACACGGTTAGCATTAGCAATTAGCGCAACGCTGTTACAGCGCAGCAACTGGGGTTCGAATCCGGCTGTCTGTAAGGAGTTTGTACGTTCTCCCCGTGTCTGCGAGGGTTTCCTCCCACCAATCAAAACGTACCAGGGTTGGAGGTCAGTTGGGTGAAATATAGTCTATATACATATAGACATGCATAGACATATGTCTGTAATTACATACAGGCATTACATTTGTATGTAATTTGGAAATACAAACCATGTTGTATGTCTAAATTTAAATTTTAAAATTTAAAGTAAGTAATTGCTAATATTGCTAATTGAATCATCATCTTGAGCTTCCTACATCAAAACATCTAACAGTAAGCCATTTGATATAGCATCTACCAATCAATCTGCAAGGTAAGCTACAATGTATTGGAACAGAAGCCCAAGATGGTGAGATGAGGGAGATTGAGACAGCAGAAACGCTGAGGCAATTAAAAGGATTAATACTTCCATGGACGTGGAGGCAGGCGACAGTTATAAGCCCTGTAACCTTTAGCTCGAAGGAAATTTGAAAGAAAAGAGAGGCAGTGAAGGTCATGAATAGATTGGGCAAAAGAATATTGCTAAGCAAAACCTGTGTCACAAGAACAAGGAGACAGGTTGAATGAATCTGAACTTTCACACAAGTTCGCAAGGATGATGGTCACAAAACAGTACAATGAAAATTGCAGAGAGAGATTCCTAACAGAAAGGGATTAAGAGAAATGAGATCTTAATTATTTACTGTATATTACAGTGAATGTTGTCGCGTTTAATATGCTTTGACGCTTTTTGATCAGAAGTGCAGTTCTTGGATAACATGCCATAGTACGTCTCCCAGAAAGTCCTAGGACTGAGTCATCCACACATGGAATCAGTGATTCAGCTAAGAGTGGTGGTGGGTGTGGAGGGAGCAGAGTGGTGGGGATGAGGTAGGTGATTAACGTTAACTTCCTCTAATAAAAAGTCAATAGTTGCTTGAACCTGACCAATCACAGTGAGTCCTGGTCTTTGGTAAAAGTTGGGTAAGAATAGGAGTGAGCAGTGGAATTCCTTAGGCCAGCTCCTAGTTAAATGCCGAGGGATAAGCGAATTGGGAGAGTGTATGTGTTGGGATTTTTGCAGCTCCCTGCCCAATTCAGAATGTGGCAACCATTATCTGGCTTCCAATCTGCCAGAAATCTCTTCTTCCAAGCGCACATATAAGAATGGACACGGATAGCAGCCGTGGAACCTTGTTCAGCAAAGGAAAGGACTTCATTTAAAAATAAAATGCAAGCTTTCAGTGACCAAGTTAATGATAAGCACGGTGTCAATTTTAGTCTTGAAAGAGATAACGTGACTCCTGTTGTCAAGTATTCGGAAATAACAGAATTGCCAACAGCAGGAAACCTCAAGGTGTCACTTTACACTTTGTTGTGACAGTGTCAGGGACAAGTGTCAAATTGAACTGCAAACTCAGAATGGCATTAAAGCCGGTTCAGTTCCGCTCCAAGATATTCAGCTCAACTCATTTCAGGTTTGGTTTACTGCAACTGGCCCTTTAAAATTCCCTTCTGGTCATGCATTGACACTTCACAGATGCACCCCTTATTGAAGCTGATGAGTGGGACCCTCCCTTACAAGAGCACGAGGAGCATACCGTATACAAATATAAAGAGAGGAAAAGGCCATTTAAGACCTTAAAGTAGTTCTCCCAATGCGTGAAATCTGTCACCATGCCATCCCTTTTCAGCCTTATTACCTTTCATTAATAAAACAGCTATCAGTCTCAGGCTTGACATAAATGATTAATGCAGCATGAATTGTTGATTGCAGAAGAGATTTCCAAATTTCTACGATTATTTAGATATAAAGGTGCTCCCTAACTTCACTCCTCAATTCCTTGTGCTGATTTTTTCCATCATGTCTCTTCGTCCAAAGAGAAGAAAAGTTTATATCTGTTCGCCCTACCAATCCCCATGAATATCACATATTTAGATCAAATCACCCCCATTCATTCTGAATTTGAGAATATGGATGATCTTAGTGTTTGATATCCTCTTCAATTTAATCCTTGAAATCCATCTGTCTTTGACATATACACTCCAAATCATCCTGAGATATTGTATTCAGAATTCCACTCATTTGGGGGTAACCGGAGCATTTTTATAACTGTGGCACAACATAAACACCCTGATATTCCAGTCCTCTAGATATACATGTATCTTTAGCCACGTGGACATTTACCCCCTCCATAAATCTTCGTCCGCGAAGCCAAGCCAAAGAAAAGAAATTGATTATATTAGCTGAGTCATTCGGTGAATTTGTATTGATCTGTGTATGTGGTTCTAAGACCGCTTGGAGGTCCACTGCTGGAAGAATATTTTACTCAGTGACTCATGAAGGCAAGTCAGTGCCACCATCTATGGGCATTTAATGACAGGCAATAAAGACTGGCTTGTCAGCAATGGAAACATCTTGTAAATAGAGGAAAAAGTTCCTGTTCCATTTTTTTTTGGTTTACAGTGGATGAGTTCACACTTGCTTACAACAAAATGCATTAAAAAGAACACCTGTAGTCTATTAAATAGCTCCTTGTAACCTAATTCTTCCATCTACCATGCTCCTATTGGTATCTATGTTCAAGTCATTGAGACCCCAAGACACAGATCTTTCCATATCATCATAAAAATCATTCGTTGTAAAGCTAGGAAGGATCTTAATGAATTTATTAATGATAGTTTCACTATTTTGTGGGAAGATTGATGTTAGGAAAACTTTGTAAGGAAAACTTTCCATGGGGTTTCTTGCTGTTCAATTTTGCAACGAAGAAACTTACTGTCGCCGTAATCCACCCTTCAATGTGCCAGCATGTCTGGATCAGTCAGTCAACAATAACGGGCAATATTTCTTATTAATAAATATCAGGCGAGGAGCTTTTTTCTTAAGAAGGGTTCCTTAGGCCAGCTCCTAGTTAAATGCCGAGGGATAAGAGAATTGGGAGAGTGTATGTGTTGGGATTTATGCAGCTCCCTGCCCAATTCAGAATGTGGCAACCATTATCTGGCTTCCAATCTGTCTTTATATGCAAGCTTAGGCTATGAATACTGGCTGGTTATTCAACCATGAGGAGGATTATGGGCAACAGATAGAAGTCAGGAATCAGAATCCTGTCAGTGTTGATTTTACTCGTGTAGTTTGGATACGAAAGCATTTCTGTCATTGCAGCCAAAGAAAGATAGGAAAGACTTTAACTACTATACCTTTATTTAAAAACAATATTGGTATAAATCCAGTAATTATTGACCAATCAGTATGGTCAAGGCAAATTGGTGGTAGGGAAAGTTTTACAATTTATCAAGAACAGAATTAGCAATGACGTGAATAGTGTGATTAATTAGAGAACACTATTGATTTGCTATGTCCAACTAATCTAGTGGAGCACTTAATGGAGTAGCAGACAGCAAAGTTGATGAGGGAACTGTGGCCTGTGTGGTATATATGGACATGCAAAAGATATTTACCATATATACAAGTGTAATAGCCAAATTTTGTGAAGCAACTTTTAGGGTAAAATTTAGGGGGTTATCTATTACACATACTATTTTGACTGTGGTAAGTGCCTGCTTCTTTCAAGGCGCCTGGAGTTCAGATGGGCGGGTGGCCAGGGCCAAGGCGAGAGTCTGTAGCCAGGGCATTGGGAGCTCGGGTGGGTGGGCGGTCAGGGCCTTGGTGAGAGTTCGCGGGGTCGAGAGCTCTGGAGGGCAGGTGGCTGGGCCAAAGTTAGAGGGGGGGTTGACTTTAACATGGTATCAACTATTATATATGTGTGTGTATATATACAGCAATTCAATGATTGAATATTGCAAAATAAATGAACGAAAATCCGAACACTGGGAGAAATCACCAGGTCAAGCAGGGCATTAGTTGACATTTTGGGATGAGACCCTGCATCAGGACTGAGAGAGAAGAGGAAAGCTAGTCATTATACAGTGGTTTGAAGGAGATAGGTGTGATAGGGGCATGTGGAAGATAGATGCGAAGGAGATGAATGCAGGTGGAGCCAGGTGTGAGAAGCTATATGAATGGTGAACAAAAGGCGAAGATGACTGGGCGGACTGGTGAATAAGTGCATTGTGGGTTACCCGAAATTGGAAAATTAAAAAATTGTAACATTGGGTTGTAAGCAGCCCGAGTGAGATACGAGCTATGGAATAAATTGGGTTGTAGTAGTATGGAAAGAAATGTAATCATGTAACAGGAAATGTAGTCATAGTGAAAGGCTGTTCCCAGAGGGAACTATAGAGCGGAGTACCCCAGGGATCTGTACTAGGGCCACGAGTACTCTTAATACATATATGAGTAAACTGGGCACAATTTCCAATTTGGTAGATGGCAGAAAACTTCAGGAGGACAGTATGTAGACTTCAAGTAGATACAGAGAGACAAATGAAATGGAAAATGTAGTATGTGTTGGATAGCGGGACCAGCTGGATGGGTGGAGATGCCTTCCATGCTGTGACCATTCTGCGATTCATCGTTTAATTCAATGAAGCAGCCATTTGTCTGTGGTTTGTTCATTTGAGAAGCTCATAGTGATGTCACGCATCCTGGCTTGGCTCCACTTCACCATCTTATTTCTGCGGCTTGCTCTCACCCACAGACAGTGAACTGACGTGTGCCAATACTGTGCCAGCGGACAGCAAAGCGCCCGTGTGCCCATTCTGTGGAAAACTGTAAGAAGTAGCAGAGCTGAATTCCTTCATGCCTTGTACCCGCTGACCCTCTCCTTCATTTATAATCACTTGAAGTCCTGCAGTGAAATGATAATTGCTTAAATTTTTCAATCAAAGCATTTGGTGCATTAGTGCCTACTCAGCCTCTTTGGATAGAGAAGATACTGTCTGACAAATCCAACATACAAAGAGGTTCATCTGGGGGCCCAAAAGCAAGCTTCCCACGAACATTCTTAAAATATTGCATGGTTGTAAAAACTGGCTGATTCATTTTAGAGTACAAGTTTAGCTTGAGGCCACATGAAGAATGGGCGTCTGAATCTGGCAAAACACATTCTTCCCTTGTGTATCCATGCTGAAGCATTGCCAGCAAAAGTAGGACATATGATACCAGCTACACTTCATTTTATCCATTAACCGTATGGTGTCTGCTGCCACAGTGCCTTGTAATATGACCTTTATTTCAAGCAGTTATATTTTTGCTTTCTTTTTCTGTCGTTCTTTTTGCTCCCTTTGGGGAGAAAAATGTATCGAAGAACATAACTTTATGTCTCCTCTGCCAGAGTTTGATGATCATCCAAAGTGTGTTGCAACCAATAACTTTGCTTTATTACACAGCAAACATGACAACAAATTTGTCCCAATGGCTTAAAGTGCCAGTAGACTTGTCAAGTCAAGTTTACTGTCATCTGATTGCACAAGTACAACCCGCCGAAACAGCATTCTCCGGTCCTCCGTGCAAGACATGCAGACACACAACCGGACACGCATGCAGACAAATAATACACACGCAGGACAAGTATTCATTGTTTACACTAAAAAAAAACTTGTTTTTAGTGGTGCTAGTTGAGAGAAGAATGTTGGTCAGGAACAAGGAAAATCGTTGACTCATGGACACGATTATAATCTCTGTGTGCGTGGGATTATGGATCCGAGTTTCAATTTAGCCATAATTTGAGTTGACAATTAAGTGCTGTGTCCAAGAGGTATCTTTCAGATGCGAAGTTAAACTGAATAAAAAGCTTCATTGGCAATGGAAGAGCAGGAGCCCTTTCCTGGTCTGTAAAATGAAATTTATTCCACTACCACAGAATTGGTCTTCTGTCACAGCTGTTAGGGAGACTACATTTAAATGACAGACTTATCACCCTAAACAAACTAAGCACCTCTTTTTAAATGCATTCACTGGCTATCAAGTGCCTTGGAAGCTCTTTGGCTGCTGCTCTTTTCTGATTGACGTTTTTGAGATGTAAATTATTCTTACCAGGCTTGACTGGGTGAATGCAAGACTGCTGCTTCCCTGGCAAGGCTATCATCAACCAGGCATTGTAGTCTATTAATAACAATATACATTGCATTGTGTAGGTATGCACCAAAATTGCTTGCTGTAACAGAACAGGTACCTCATGGAAAAAAAACCCCACAAATCATACACATTAAATTGAAAAATATAGTAAGTTCAAAAGATGGATAACAATAGGTTCAGGACGTCTCCATTCCCAGTCCTGACACTGGGTCAATGACCTGTGTCAAAAATGGTTGAGAGGAAACACCCAGCAATCATCACCTGATTGTTGTCCGGACTGGATCATGGTTTGTGGTTTGGAGAGGGCCCAAGTTGAGTCTGGAATTGTATTTAACCCATGTGCAAGTGGTACTATCTTTTAAAAAGATCTTTAATCTTTTTAACTTGATTCCTGTATGAGCTTGTGCATGGTTCCTGTCCATACCTTAATGAAGCTCAAACCCAAAACATTGGTTAAATATATTTATCTTTGCTACATAAAGTACACTGTTGCACCAGCTGAGTTTCTCCAGCATCGTGTTTTGACTTCAACCACAGTGTTTGAGGACTGTAGTGTTTTACTTTCTCTATGTTCAAAATCGGCTTAGAAACATTAAAAAAAAAGCTATGTCTCATCTTGCCGCAACCCAAATCACAAATGAAAAGGCTGCCTGCAGGAAAAAGAATCTCAGGGTGGTATGTGATGTCATGTGTGTTCTCTGACAATAAACTTGAAATCAAATCAAATCTCTTGTCATTTTTTTTTTAGTTGCTCCAAAATAGAATGCAGATTCGTGCCAGGTTGTGGGTGGTTTTGTAATCTTGACCACACAGAGATCTGGATTGAATGTGTCTACATTTACTTCAATTGGCACCGTTTAGAATTGGCTCGCGTACCAGGATTTTGTCATTTGAAATACACCTGTGGACTGGGGCCAAATAATGAAGGAGAACTTGTATTTGTAGTTTAATGAATGTAAAAAGTATGGTGATTATCTAACTTAATGTGGTGGTTATGAGCTATAACCGGCCACAACTCATGTGGCCCTGGATAAAGACAGAGAATGTGGGAAATATGCAGCCAATCAGGACTGCAAATGAGGTGAGAGAAACTGAGTTAACATTTCATGTGAATGACTCAAGATCAGACTTTCATGGAAAAGTAATTGATCTGAAAGGTTTGTCTGTCTGTCGATGCTGCATAACCTGAAGAGTTTTTTTGGTGAATTTTCTGTTTTAATTTCAGAATCCCAGCATCTGCAGCTATCAATTTTCTATCCTGTCTTACTGTTCCTGAGCGTATTGTCTCAAGCCAACCTTGCGACCATCTCATTGGGGATTGGCAGCATAAAGATTAAGATTGTTCATGCTAGAAAGTTTTTTTTAGACATACTGCACAAGTCCATGCCGCACAATTTACACCCCATTAACCGACACTCCCATTAACCGACACTCCCAGTTTGTTTTCACTGGTGGGAGGAAACCAGAGCCCCCAAAGAAAAGCCACGCAGACACGGGAAGAACATACAAACTCCTTACAGACAGTGTGGGATTCGAACCCGGGTCTGGTCCCATTCGCTAGCGCTGTAAAGGTGTTGCACTAATGGCCACGCCAACCGTGCCGCCCCTGTTGGAAAGGAGAGTGCGTGATAAACCAAAGAACTAACCTTGTTGCTATTTCTCTTTTCTTTGGATGCACCAGGCAACGCACTGATGGGAAACTCATCAGCCACATTCATGGGAAGTTTCCTCGCCAGCAGTTTGGGGTCATCACCTGCTCATCCAGCGGGACCCACATCCTCTCCCTCAGAGCCTGCCTTCCGAAGTCCTCACACAGCCACGTCACAGATCTGGTTTTCCCACTCCCACGAAGGTAAGACACATGGTGGTGGAGCATCCCGAGAGGCTCGGCAAATCTCATTGCAAAATCTGAAATTAAGGAAAGCTTCCCACTTTCAGCTGGAGGCCTGTACAGTGCATCACTGTGTCAAAGTCTGGGCGGTAAGACAGCTGGTGGCCCTGCGCCTAATAATATTACTCCCTGTGGGATTCCCCACACACATTCACAACAAAGGCTGGAAACAGAGCACTTGAAAGATTTATTCTTAGCATGACTGTGGTGTAGAGTCCTTTGAACTATGTTCCTTGTATCCATTGCGTTTTTCACTGAAACTTTGTAATGTCATGGATAGCTGTGTACAAGGAAGCAAAGTATTTCATACCAGCAAACTCCTGTTGGATTTGTAAACTTGATTATAACTGTTTAAAGTGATTAAATGATATTATAAATTAATGGTAATCATCAGACCATAAAACATAGGAACACAATTACGCCATTTGGCCCATTGACTCTTCCCCACCATTCAAACCATGTATTTTTCCTCTCAGCCCCATTCTTCTGCCTTCCGCCTGTCACAGTTGACCCTTACTAATTAATAATCTATCAACTTCCGCTTTAATATACCCAATGACTTGGCCGTCTCTGGCAATGAATTTGCCTGAAAAATATGCCCTCCCCCCATCCTGCTAATATTAAACACAGCATTTCTTGCAGTCAGAGGTCTGATTTTTAAAAAAAATCTGATATTTATTTACTTTTCTGAAAGAACACCAGCCTAGAAATTGCGTCGTTGCAATCGATCTTCAAAAGCAGACTGCATAATTTCCAAACCATTTTTCGTGCCTCGATTTAGTGATTTTTAAATCATTTGTGAGAACGTATGTCTTATCCATTAACAGTAACTATACTGTGCATGCCAGTGTATAGGATGATCCTCGAAACTTAGAAATGTTGCCTCAACATCTGGTCGTCTTATATTTAAATTTAAAAATTTTAATTATAAATTTAAATTTAGACATACATACATACAGCAAGGCAACAGGTCATTTTGGCCCATGAGCACTTGCCACCCAATTAACCTACACCCCCGGTACACTTTGATGGTGGGAGGAAACCAAAGCCCCCGGGGAAACCCACGCAAACACGGGGAGAAAGTACAAGCTCCTTACAGACAGTGCAGGATTCAAACCCTCGTCCCGATCGCCCAAATCTAAAATCTAAACCTTGACAGTGAAGTGTCAACTCCACTGCCATCTTTCCCCCTCCCCCTCCCTATCCTATCCCCATCCCACTGGCTCCCATCGAGTGTCCTGGTCAGGCCCTCGATGCACCTTCCTCGCGCTGACAACCTGACTCACCTGCATGCAAGTGTCCCAGTCAGGCCTTGTGCATACTCTACCACCTTCTTCCTGCTGACAACCCGATTACAAGTGTCCCAATCAAGCCCTCGGAGCACTTTCTTCACGATGACAACCCGGCTCACCTCCATGCAAATGGCAACAGTGAAAAGAATGTGCGGATTGAGGGGTATTGCTAGTTCAACGGGGAAAACCTGCGTGTGTCCAATGAAGTCTCAGTCCGACTGCTGTTGGCTTTGTACAGGCTTTAAACAGCCTGTTACAAGAGCCAACAGTGGTTTATGCTAAAATATGATAACAAAATTAAAACCTTTACAGCGTCATTTGGAATTAAAATATTGTGACAGCATCACTCCACTGGTCACTGGTAAGTTCCAGACTTGGGGTCATCCTAGATAAAGTATATAGCTCAAAACTTGCATTTTATGTGGAAAATCTGGAGGTCTTTTTATACCAGTGGTTTTCAAACTGCCCCCCCCCCCCACCAATTCACATTCAACCTTAAGTATTCCCTATGCCATATGTGCTCTGTGATTAGCAAGGGATTGCTTAAGGTGGGATGTGAGTGGGAAGGGAAGGTTGAGAATCACTGTTCTAGACCCAATTATTACTGGAATATTTTGCTTGAGAAAAATTGTCAATGGCCCATTTCCTTTGGAGTTATGAAACCGTGCACATAACGAGTCAGTTAGGTACGATTAACACAGTGGTTTTCAAACCTTTTTCTTACCACCCACATCCCACCTTAAGCAATCCCTTACTAATCACAGAGCACTTGTGGCATAGGGACTCCTTAAGGTGGAATGTGAGTTTAGGGGGGCAGTTTGAAAATCATTATTCTGTACAGAGTTGTCCAATAAACCGACAGATATGGTATGTTGTAAATATATTGGTTGTTCAGTTATTTTAACTGTAGATACAATCACTTGATAAACTGGCTTACAATACTAGAGTGTATCACGTTCATTTCGTTGTTGCACTGTATTTAAATACTTCCCAATGACTTTGTACAGTGTAATTAGCTGAGGCAGATCCACAATGATATGTAATGCATGTAAATTCATTGTTAACCATTCTTTTCATAATTCATAAATAGGCTCATGTTACCAGCAATGAAAACATTATGAAGCTAATCTTCAGTGACTGAGTTCATGATTTTAAAAATGGAATAAAAATTTGTCTCCGGTTGCATGTATTACATGTGCAATATAGTAACGGCTCAATGGTGCACACGTCAGAGTATAAAGCATATGCTAAGATGTTGAGCATATTAAATAGAAACAACAGTTTGGTGGAGAGGTCGTTCAGTCGTTGGAACTTTCTCCAACATTCAATACAATCATGGCAGACCCTTTCTCTTCCTGTACCCCTTGATATCTTTTCTCTCTATAAATCAAACTCCTTCTTTAAATATATTCAGTGAATTGGCCTTCTGTGGAAGGCATTTTTTTCACAGGTTCACCACTCTGGGTGAAGTACCATCTCCTCATTTCAATCCTGAATACCAACTTCTCAACTTTTTTAATATCAATTTTCTTTGAATATTCAGCTGCCAGCCTTGGTCACCTCACTTGCCTCCAAAGTGATGATTACATTGTACCTGTCTTGAATTCATCCCACTTATTATGGACATTTCAGACATTTGGGTAAATCATATTTATTTATTGATTGACTTTCTAGAAATCATCATTTATTTTTGTACAATTATCCTATTTATTTTCATATTTTCCTTTTTGTTTATAAATTCTGTGTCTCCTGACACAGTTCCATTTTCCTGACTCAAGTACCTTTTTTGAACTTCCTTATTTATTTTAACACATCAGATCTCTCTCCATCAGGTCCCTGGTCCAATGTATTGTGAAACCGAACGTCCCTCCCCGCGCCCCCCCTCCCCCCACACCAAAAATTAGTACTGGATTGTGTTGACTTTTGGCAAACTGCTTCCAGCCCAAGTCCTCTCCTTGCATTCCAGACCAAGATATCTGGGCTTATAAATTCAGTGCTATTAATTCCATTTCTCTGCCCTGACCTGTGGCCATTCTACTTTTTGAATCTTTATTCCGTTTATTCTTTGAATTGGCAAAATATTCTACCTTGGTTTCAATGCATTTCTGGGTCTATAAACTTTGCCTTTAAATTTCTCTTCTTTACCTCCACTGCCAATGGCAGAATTACCTAGAAATTCAACTTGGAAAGAGGCCAGTTTGGCCAATCTCTGAGTTTGTCAGCCAGTCACTAACCAATGGAAACAAGATTTCATGATGTCCTCTAAAAATTTTGAATCTGATTCTTTTTTCATTGAAAAGCTCATAAATCTGATAACTTCTCTTTGACCTTAAAGCAACCCAATCAATTCCAGTGAGATTGGTTAGTTTTCCTTAACTAATCTCTTGTTTCATAATATAATTAATCTTTGATGTTCTTTTCCCATGATTTTTATTCTCCAAATTTCCCACAAAGCACCCAACTTCAACATTTCATATGAAACTTCTTCAGAGTTCTATTGAGACATTTTGTGTCAGATTTTCTAATCTCTTAGGGCCTGTTTGTCTCTAGTGTTAACAGGGCTTCCTTTCCTCTGCTCTGCAAAAGGCCTTATGGTGCTTCACATTTCTTTGCATGGAACCGTATCCTACCACAAATACTCATAAATCCTCCTGCCTCTTCCATGTTCCAACAGTTTGTCATGTTCTCTGAGCTGGTGTTGCCAAGAACCTTCAAGATGACTCTTCTTGAGCTCCATTCACTATGATTTATATGAATGGAAAACAAGACACTTTTAGTTCAGATCCCTAGATTCTATCTATCTGTCTGAAAACCATTAATTTACTCCAACTCGTGCTTTTTTATTCCCTTGCTACTCCTCCAACCATAGAGCTATCCTCCCTTTCACACGCCCATGGCTATTGTGGTGGAGAGATATTGTCATCAGGATGAATCAAATATATTAGCTGAAACTTATCAGATATTTCCAGCAACACATATGTTGGCCAGATGCCCCTTGGGGATACACTGAGAATCAACAGCATGTGAAAATTATATCTGTAGAAAATCTGATGTCATATTTTGAACTGTACTTTACCTAGGACGAGATGAAATTGGTTCTGCATGTTGATTTGATATTGACAGGAAGCTAGGGAGGGTGCTGGAAGCTGGCCAGAGATTCCAGTGACTAGAGATTTGGATGTCCAGCTGATTTTGATAGTAAAGAAAGAGAAAATAAACAATGAGAGCAAACTGGCCAAGAATATGAAACAGACAATTCGAGCTTGAAGTATAGAAAACAGGAGAGCGCATTTGCAAGTGAATCCTTCCAGAATGTCTGAGGAAATAGTCATGTTGAATAAGGAAATGGCAGATATCAGAATTTATTGTTATGAGCACATCATGTGATTTGTTGTTTTGCAGCATTTATATAAATCACCTTACAAAATAAATTTTCGAAAAAGTTAAAGTAAGGCAGTGTTTGTGCTTCATTGTTCATTCAGGAATCTGATGGTGGAAGGAAAGAAGGGGCGGATTAACCATTAGGCTGAGTAGGCTTAAGCCTAGGGGCCCAGAAAAGAGGAGGGGGGGGCCGGCAGGAGTGGAGATGTCGGGCTCTACAATTCTTTCGACCCCAAATGTTCAATTGATCCTCGGCACTTATCAACCCTTTTTCGACCTCCTGGTATTTTTCGACCCCCTTGAATATTGACCACTTTGGAGACCCCTAATATAATTTATTTAACATAACTGAACGTCACTTTATTCTATTCAACGAAGGGTGAGGCAGGGGGGCAAGGTCAGGGGGAGCCCAGTCAGCGTATGGGCCACTGGAAAGAAGCCCTCCTTGTGCCGCTGAGTGCTTGTCTCCAGGCTCCTTTCTCATGATGGTAGAAGAGTGAAGAGGGCATGGCCTGGGTGATGGGGGTCCTTGAGGATAGAGGCTGCTTTCTTAAGACACCGCCTCTTGTAGATGTCCTGATAGAGTGAGGACTGGTGCCCGTGATGTCACAGGCTGTGAAAAACCTCTGGAGTTTTTTCTTGTCCTGAGTGTTGGCCTCTCCATACCAGACAGTGATGAAAATTTACAGAGAAAAATATTAATGAGAATACGAGTGACTCTACAGTTAACAAGAGTGTGATGTTGGTAAATGTGAAATTGTTCATCTTGGAAGGCAGAACAAAGGAACAGAACTATTTAAAGAAAGAAAAACTACAGAAAGCCACTGAACTAATGGATTTGGGGTCCTTTGCATGAAACCCAGAAATGTAACATGCAAATGCAGGAGGTTAAAGGTTCATGGAATGTTGTCTCTTTTATTTTTTTAGACATACAGCATAGTAACAGACCCTTTCGGCCCACGAGCCCGTGGCGCCCAATTAACCTACAACCCTTGAACGTTTTGAAAGTTGGGAGGAAATCCACGAAGATACAGCGAGAATGTACAAATTCCTTTCAGGCAGCACTGGATTCGAATGTGGGCCGCTGGTGCTATAACAGCATGGCACTGACCACTGTGCTAAATGTGCCGCCCAATACATGAAGGTTGCAGCATAAAAGTAGGGAGGCCTACTGTAACTCCACAAGGCAGTACTGTGATCACACTAACTACAGATCAATTCTGATTATCCAAAATGGTTGGGACCGCGCCTATGTCAGATAAATGATTTTTTCTGAAAACTGGGCAATTTTAAAAAACAGCCCAGTCGCAACAACAAATCACTTGTATCAATGTTTAAACAAAAACAAACAAGGGAATGCTTTCTAAGCATTAAAATAATGTTTAATTCTCACAAAAAAAAATTGCTGGCCACAATGCTGCCGCTGATCCCCAACACGAACCCACCACTGCCACTGATCCTTTGGCCTGAGTCTCGATTCCGAATCCTCACCTAGGCCAACCGCACATGCACACCGGGGAGTAGGCCGACGGGAGGGTTCGGAGTCAGGGAAGGAGGGAAGGGAATGCCGTGGAGTCTGAAGTCCCCGCTCCTGCCCGGGAGCCCAAGGTCCTGCTCCTGCTCCTGTTCTCCTTGATGACTCCAGGCCAAGGGTTTCTTTCGACCGCTTATGGCTGGGAGACAGTGGCGTGCAGTTTGAGAGGGAGAGTTGGAGAAAAGTCAATGAGGGTAGGTAAAAAAGAAATGGAGAGAGAGAGAGAGGGGAGGGGAGGGGAGGGGGGGGGTGTTACCTGAAATAAGGACAATTGTCGTTCTTGCTTCATGTTGAGTGATTTTTTTTCGAGCAGTGAGGTTATTTTGGCTCTGAAAATGGTTTGGATAAATGAAAATTTCAGGGAATCTGATTTTAGATAATTGGAGTTGTGAACAGTTTTCATCCCCTTATTTAACCGTGCATCTTGGCGCCTCACAGTTTGGCGGGCAGCAATCTCCTTTGAAGAAGACCGCAGAGCCCACCTCACTGACAAAAGACAAAGGAGGAAAAACCCAACACCCAACCCCAACCCACTAATTTTCCCCTGCAACCGCTGCAACCGTGTCTGCCTGTCCCGCATCGGACTTGTCAGCCACAAACGAGCCTGCAGCTGACATGGACATTTACCCCCTCCATAAATCTTCGTTCGTGAAGCCAAGCCAAAGAAAAAAAAAGATATTACTTCATTGGAGGTGGTTTTTTGTTTTGTTTTTGCTAGGAGAAGTTAAACAGGTTGTGATTCGATTCATTGGAGTTTAGAAGAGTGCAAGGTGATCTTATTGAATCAGAAGATTCTTGGGAGAAGGTAGGGTAACTGGTGAGAGGTTCTTCAATCTCATGGGAGAATTCAGGTGCAGAAGATAGACGGAAGAATTTATTCTCTCAACGGGTTGTGAATCTTTGGAACTCCATGCCATAAAGAGCCAATGGGGTGGTGAGAGGGATATTTTTCAGCCTGAGTTTGATTGATCTCAAATCTGTTTGGTTATGGGGAAAGGGCACGGAAATGGATGGGAAATGTTGAATCAGCCATGATTCTTGTGAATGATGGAGCAGGTTCAAGGGGCTAAATGGCCTTCTCCTGTCCCTACCTTTTGTGGTCTTATAGTGTAGTTCATGCCAAGGCTTGCCAGGCAGCAGCCCGAACTTCGCCCGACAAATGAATGATGGATACTGATATTAAGTAGATGGCTGGTGACGCAGGGGAGGAGGGACAAATCATTGGTCTCAGAGAGAAAGACGGGTTGGACGGGGTAGATGACTGGAGAGACTGGTAACTGAAGGTTGACAATTGTTAGATGAATAGAAAGTGATTGATCAGTGGAGTATAGAAGATGTAAATAGGGATCATTGGGAGGGAACTCAGGATTATGAACAGATGAGAGGTGAGAGATTAGAAAAAACTTCACAGAAGGGCCCAAAACTTGTACCATTCTCCAGGCCTACAAAGCCATGGAAAAAAAATATCCTTGGGGAATTGGGGTCACTTGCAATGAATCTGTTCCTGGAATTCCTCAGGTTGAAGTTTTCCTTAAATATAATTGACTTTGTTGCTGGACCATTCACAACCATGTGATGACTCTATGATGTGTTGCTTAGATCTTGGATGTCTTTTTATGGGTAGTCGTTTGCTTGACTCTGTGCAATGACGTATAGAGGGATGAGATGAAGCTTGCCTGGTGCTAATCCCTTGAACCTCTGACTCTCTGTTGTCCATCAGTGGGACACAGGAGATAAAGTGAGAGTTCACATCAGCAGGGCTAATACAGTGGCTGAACATCAGCTGCATAACACTGGATATTTCTGACCTATCCTTCCAGTCAGAGTACTAATGGAGCCGGGAGGAGGTATGATGTATACATACAGTGGTTTTAATGCAGAGAGCCGTGATTATTTGATACTTGCTGCCTAACAGAGTTAACTTGGACTTTCAAAATGGAATTGGATAGGCTCTTGGGAAATTAAGTGGCAAGGCAAAGGGAAAAGAGTAGACAAGTAGGACTGAATTGATTGGTGTATGAGGAGCCAGCATGGTGGAATGGCCTCCTTCTGTGCTGTAGTGATTCTGTAATCTGGTTCTTATCAGAAGAAGGGATGAAATGTAAGCTTCAATTGTTTGGGTTTCAACATATTGCTAATCAAAAAACAGGAGACCTTCACAATCACCACTTGTCCACGATATTTTCATTGTTATCTCTTCAGCATAATTAAAACTTAATAAGTGACAACTGTAGGCAGATATTGAATATTAAAGGGTTACATATCAATGAAAATAACAATGCATTACCTAAACATTTAATTCTACATTTTTGGGAAGATGGTAATATCCAAACTGAGAAGAGTACTTTCTGAGCGCAGATATTGGTATTGATATTTTGAGGGAGCGACTGTTGTAGCCAGAAAGATAAGGTGAGTCAGATTAACATTTCTTGTAAACAGAGTCGGTTTGTGACAAGGTGACATCATATTTTATGTGAATTGTACCATCTTCCCTTCCCAGTCGTCTAACCGTGGGCAGCATTATCACCAAAGTACTTAATGCACTTAAGCGATTACTTCAAGCATATGAGGCTCTTTGATGTTTAATCTGGTCCATTGTCCTCACTTGGTTCCATATTAATCCCACTACCACTTATTCCTACCGAAGCATCCATGGGATTCATTGTCCAGGAGGACTCTACTCTGTGGCCTTTGAACACACCACTATCAAAAGTATTTTTGTTGTTTTTCAATGCCTCCAATATTCAGTTTAAATAGATAAGAATGATTGGAGAATATATAAACACAATAGCCATTTTTTTTATTATTAAATATTTATTTTAATAAGAAAAAGTTTAACATTACATATGTTTTTTTTAATTTTTTATTTTTCACACCATAAATCACATTAGCCATGATACACACTTTTTCTTTTTCACACATTTACAGTGACTTTTTAACACAATAGCCATTGAAAAGCAACGAAAGGGCGACACAGTTAGCGTAGCGGTTAGCGCAAAACTGTTACAGCGCCAGCGACCGGGAACAGGATTCGAATCCCGTGCTGTCTGTGAGGAGTTTGTACATTCTCCCCATGTCTGTGTGGGTTTACTCTAGATGCTCTAGTTTCCTTCCACCCTTCAAAACGTACCGGGGTTTTAGGCCAGTTGGGTGGCATGACCTCATGGGCCGGAAGGGCCCGTTGCCGTGCTGTATGTCTAAGTATGTAAATAAACAAAAAAAAAAAGACTATTTCAAATTGATCATACACTGAATGTAAAATGAAAAAAAAAGAAAAATAAGCAAAAAATATTCCCTGAGCTTTTTATGAAGGTAAGCAATCCAATTCAAGTGTCTGGGGGGTGTGCTAAATTCACCAGTGAGAACCAGATATGAAGCAGGAGAGCAAAGGGTTAGAGACATGCTTAACCTTCAAAAGGCGGACGGGCGGTGGTTTAAGAGTTAGATCTGGCTCAATGTTTATCTTTTTATTTAAATAGAAATGAGAGGAATTCAAAATCAAACATTTGTAGTTTCCAGGCAGTACTTAAAAAACATTGCTTACAATTCTTTGAGTCCGACTAAACAAGAAATAAGAAGTCACTATATTTGAAATAATGAATATGTAGACAATATATAACATGTAATATTTCTCTCTGGCAAATCAGTAAAAATGTTTTAAAAAGGAATATTTTTGAAATACAAAACCAAAGTAATCTGGTGGTTCTCATTGTGCTAGAGGTCAGCCACAACATTTTTCTGTTCTGTTGAACTTTGTCTTAAGACTTTTTTAGATTCCTGATGACGCTTTAAATTTTAGAAATGGCTCAAACTGAAATTCCAGTTACAGAATTTTCATTGTGTGTTTTTATAAACCTGAATGTACTTGAATGTGTGTGTGTGTGTGTGTGTGTGTGTGTGTGTGTGTGTGTGTGTGTGTGTACCCATACAGATGTAGATGTGCCTCTATTTGCATGTGTGAAAGCACGTTTATTTGTGTCTGTGCATGTATGCATGCCCGTGGCTATGTTAGTACATTTGTGTGTGTGTGCGCACAGAGTATTTGTAATGTTTTGTTTTGCTGGCTATTCAGATGAAGCTATAACAAAACATTATCCTTCCCCAGTGCCACAGTATACCATGTGACATTTCTGGTCAAACTGATGAGAATGTCTAATTTCCTGTGAAGGCAACTGACTTTCTGGAGTTCTGCACCATGAACGAAGTTAAAGAAGCATGTCTCCTAGTGAAAGATGCAGGTCACATCTTGGACTTGACTAATCCCTTTTGTTCAAAAGTCTACTTGTCACTTTAGAAGGAGAACGAGCTTATCTGTGTGATAATGCACTTTAATTGTTTGCTAACAAACATAATTCACTGCTAGCTGTTTTCAGGCAGCTGTTAAAGTGTTTTGCAAATATCAGCATTGTAATGTGCCAGGATGGGAAAACCTTTGGTGGTTCCCTCTGGAAAATTCACTTCTGACATGTTAAACTTCAAGATGCATTTGGTATTACAAGGAAAAAAGTCTTCATTTACTTGTATGAGTCTAGATTCTGTGGAAAGTTACATGGCATAATTACAGCGTAAGTAGTAATGATATTCCTCTTGGATATTGTATGGAACAGTAAAATGGTTGTATTGCACTGACTTGAATAATGCTGAGGATTTGTATAAGAAAATGAATCTGTTATCTTTCAGAATAGGCTTGAGTTCTCTGCTTAAGTTTTGTCAGAAGTGTATTCTCTGCCAAGGAGTGATCTCTGTGTACTTGGGCTGATTTACAAGTGAAGCCATAAATCTTTAGATTTATAAAGTTTGCTGGAAAATATCACATTCGTTTGGAGCAGTGCATTCTTTTGGCTCTCTCCTGCACTTGAATGACTATTTTATAAATCATTACCGCTCTCCTCAAAAGCAAATGCAGAGATGAAAATGTTCATTAACAAGAGATTTCAGATGGAATTTCAGATTAGCAGTGCAATAAAGAGACCCTACCCAATGTACACCATGAGTGGATTCTTGGGGTGGTTGATAGTATGCAAATCCAAAGTGCATGATCTATGTTGGCTTCACAAAGCCTTCTCATGTTGCTACAGGTCTGTATTAATTGCTGTGGTTGTGACAGGGTGATTTGTAAAATGTTGCTGCTGTGATAATCTTCACACAATAAGGTAAAATAATGCAGTAATTAAAAAAAATGAAGGCATTTGCATTAAACTTTTGTTCGTAGGTTTGAAATCACCAAAATGAAAGTTTGCATATGAGGTCTTTGTTTTCTTCAGATGATGGTGCCTTCTGCTCATTATTAGGTTGCATTTGAACTGCAATGAGAGCATCTCTTAAAAAGGTGAGGTTGTCAAACTGGGGAATGTCAAGAAGCTCAAAGGTGGGGGAATGCTGAACAATGAGATTTCTGCTGCTCACAGTCAGCTGTGCCAATCTACGCACACCATTACCAGAGCCTACATCGGCTGCAGGACGGCCCATTTTTGTTGATGCTGATCCAGAGCATTGCCCCCACTCCAAAAGGGAGTGGAATCTGTGGGTAGTTGCTGCCTGTCAGTGTGTGTTGTGCCAATATAGTTCTGTTAAACAAAATATCATGACAGGTTGAGATAAGGCCAGACCCGTATGGGGTACAGGTATATGTATTCGCATCACTGATGAGCCATAGTCTTATTGAGGAAACTTCAGTTGCTGTGTTTATTTCTGTGAGTGTTTGTTTTAGAGATTACCAATTATCCCACTATCTCAAAGTGCTGAGAATATTAGGCGTCTCCTCCTCTAGCCCCCCACCCCCAACCCACACTCCCACCTGGTTACACCTACCTGTTATCCCCCTCCCCAATCTGATTTTCCCCTCTCATCACGTCTCTCCCTTCTACTGCTTCTTTCCTCCCACTCAGTTCTGATGCAAGATATCAACCCAAAACATTGACTTGCACCACTTGCCTCTGCAGATGCTGCCCGACCTGCTGAGTTCTTCCAACTTTCTATTTAAAAAAAATACATGGTATCATAGTAGAGGTTTGAACTCAAGATGCAAGAGATTGGACTTTTGAACTTAATGCTTCCAAATTTACCTCAAAGTGAAGGATGACCAAATCAAATAATGAAACTTCTGATGCATTATTTTCCTCATTTGTAACTATAGAGCATTTCAAGAGCTGGGGAGACAGTTTTGAATAAAGATATTAAATAAAGATCATTTTGTCTGTTAACAGATAGTGGATACTCTAGTTATAGATTGTGATAAAGTTCCCCTGTATTGTAGTTTAATGTCTGTGTACTGAACTTTGCCTTAATATTCTAAGGGAAATGTGGCGCGCTGTTGGCCAGAATCAGATACGCATGAGGTAAAGACTGTACAACAGGCTTTAATCCATGAAGACTTCCACAGAGCCAGGTTGGCTGTGGCTGCAGCAACTCTGAGTGAGGCCTCGGGAGGCCGGCGCAGGCTTATATCCCGGAGGGTGATTGACACCCCACCGGGTGGGGCTTGATCCATTCAGGCCGACTGTATGACAGCAGGCCAGGTGTTGTCCTGTCCCCTTACACTCCTGCAGATACAGAGGTTGCCCCCTGCAGTAGGCTGGCGGTAGACTCCTGCTGGTACAGAGGTTGCCCCATGCAGTAGGCCAGTGGTGTACCACCACAGGAAATGATAAAGCAAAACTCGAGTATTTCTACCCAATCCCAACTTCTCAATTTGATTATCTACTCTTCACAATCAACACCCTCCCAGAAATATCAGAACCCCAAGGGGTATTTCATAATTAAAGTTACTTTCTACCTCAAATGACCTCCTCTATCGTATTCACTAGTAGATTTTTGGACCAGCAGTGTTTTGAAGGAGATAATTAAGGCACTGTTGAGTGTTTTTGCTTGTTTGTTTCTGAGGGGAAAACTGTGCTTCATTGGCTGCGAAGCACCAGGGATATGGTGACGTGGCTATATCTAAATTTCATTCTGATATTGGATTGACTTCTGTCTGGAGAATGTCAATGGAAAAACATGCTCTATAATTGCATGTGGCATTACTGAATGTATGAATCACAATATATTTGCATGTGGGCATTTGCTTGTATGTATTTCTGTCCATTTAATGTTTCAACATTATGCATGCATCATTCCTCAGCTCAATTTTTTAAAACAATCCTCTCCTTGGATTGGCTTAAGTGTCTTGATGGAAAAGGCTTCAAAGAGTGGAATTTTTAAATAGTAATTTTGGGATTTCCACATTAAACTATCCAGAAGGAAAATTCCCAAGTTACTTTCAGCTGCACGAGGTATTACAGTTCCACTATTATTTTTACCCCAAAATCCAGTCCAATTTTAAAAATCATTTTAAATTAAAATATTAAGTTAAAAAATATAAATGTAGACATAGAGCGCAGTAACAGGCCATTTCAGCCCACGAGTCCGTGCCACCCAATTGACCTACACCCCAGGACTTTTTTTTGAACAGTGGGAGGAAACCAGACTCCCCCTGGGGAAAACCCACGCAGACACGGGGAAGAACTTACAAACTCCTTACAGCCAGTGGAGGATACAAACCCCGGTCCTGATCGCTGGCGCTTTAAAGGCGTTGCGCAAACCGCTACGCCAACCATTCCACCCCTAGAAGGAGTCTTTTGGAACTCATTCATGAGCAAGATGTGGAATAGAGGACACAACCTGACAATGATGCATCAAACTCCACCAACTCACTTCTCCTTTAACATCTTTCTTTACCAAAGCATTTTCATTTCCACCAAGGTAAATCCCCACTAATCCCATTGACCATAAGATACATACTTGAGCCAACTAAATGTCTTGGAAATCCCAGCAAATTATGGTGCTGGGTAATTGGTCGCCTCGTAGATAAATTCTATCTTCAAACAAAAATCCAAGACTGATGGACTGCGTCTTTTGCAGTACAATATTACTCATGGTGGTTTCAATAATGAATGACTGAATTCACGTGAACAATAAGTTTTAGTCTGGGCAGCTAATATATTAATAACCCAGGAATTGTGCAAGCCACAATGAAGCCAAATTCCTTAATATTTGGAAATGCATTCCTTGTACACTTGATTCACAATCTGTTTGCTTCACAATTGATATCAATGTTGACAGACCTGAAGACACTATTTTCAACTGAACTGAAAAAGGAGTAAGTAGATAGGATGTGACAATAATCTCCTCTGGTTTCTCCCACATCCCCTTCTTTAAATACAATTTTAATCTTAAAATGTAAAGAAATTTACTTAAATTCTATGATGTACTTTTATAAAGTATTTGGTCCACATGTGAAGATTGGGGTGAAGTAGGCCCTTTGTTTGTTTTATCTTGTCCTTTCAGAATTTAAACATAGTTCCTTATTTTCTTTTACCTCCATTCGCGTTTGTTGAGTAAATGCATAGGATCACTGTGAATATAAAGATTACATTGTTCAATCTAACCCATCTCAGAAAGATCTAATTCAAAAGTCACCTCAACCATGCCTCAACTAACTTGCATCTGATTAACTCAACTCATGACCTTTGATCATGGGTAACCAGGCTTTACAGTGTCTCTTTGTTCATGTTTCTTTTGCTTTGTATTCCTTCTTTTGCTTTTTCCGTATTGCTTGAAACCAGTTGGCTCTTGCTGGTATTTCCCTAACTCGTCCTATTATTTTAACTTTTTGGAGTTTATTTTCAATCATCCCTTTTCTTTCATCTATTGTTTACCCCATGTGCTGCATTTTTAGTGGGACTGTACTGCTCTCTTTCAAATGAGCACTGCCTTGACAGATGTTCCTTTGATTTGTTGTGCTGTTTACCCAATGGCCAGGAAAAGAACAGTTTATGTACTTAAGCTCTGCCCACAACATTCAAATAAAATTCAAAGAAATCACCCCACCTTACCGCATCCCTTTCATTGATGCGGTCCCAAAATAAAGAGCTGCCTATATTTTTTGTTTTTTAAAATGTAATGTTTAAACCGTGAATGGGGGTGATTTCCATTGTTGGTAATCAATCGACACAAGATAAATACAGGTGGGACTGTGCACTAGACCCATTTTAACAAACTCCTTCAGAAAGATCAACAATTCCCCTAAGCACAGTGCCATAAATGATTCTAAGTTGCTTTCATTCTGCCTTTGGAAATGTTGATCAGTCTTTGTGTAAAAGCATCTCGTGAACTCTGAACTTTGACTCAATTTAACTTGTGTTAGTTACATGCTTACGTTGAGAACACTGATCCCCACCCTTCTCTGTTTCCTTTAATTTGGATTGTATTTAAGTTATCGTCAGTTCCGACAGGTGAACATCTGTGAATGCAAAGAGAACAAAAGACTGTCCAAGTTTAAAGTAACAACACTCAGCTGTTTTGTCATATTGTTTTTGTTAATTTCAATTTTTAACAATTAGAAGGAAGAATATACTTCTGTTAAAAACAACACTCATCACTGTGCATTTTACAATAACTACTTGCAACACAGAGAGTAGGAATGACTGGATGTTGGGATATGCTTATGTTGGTGAGAGACCACGCTAAGAATATTGTGTGTAGTTTAGGTCATCTAGCTATAGGAAAGATACCATTAAGCAGGAAACGGGTGCATAAAAGTCATGAGAATGTTATCAGGACTAGGAAGCTTGAATTATAAAGAAAGGCTGAATAGGTTGGGCTTTTTCTCCCTGAAGTGCAGGAGGCTAAAGTGAATCTTACATTGAGAGTCATAGATGAATGAATAGTCATGGCCTTTCCCCCAGGGTAGTGGAATCTAAAATGAAAGGGGGAGAGATTCAAAAGTGACTTGAAGTTGGTGGGAATATGGAACGAGTTGCCAGAGGAAGTGGGGACAATTATAACTTTTCAAAAGATATTTAGACAGATATATGGATACAAACGGTCCAGAGGCCATATGGGATGAATGCAGGAAAAAAGCCAGCATGAAGAGTCTGTTTTTTTCCCCAGGAAGTTTAACACTAGAGGCCATAGCTTTAAGGTGAGATGGGAAGAATTTAAATGGTGCGTTTTTCCACGCAGAGGGCGGTGGGTGTGTATAGAACGAGCTTCCAGAGGAGGTATGAGAGGCAGGTTTAGAGAGATTCTGTCAAATGCAGGCAAGTGGGATTTGCTTAGATACAGATCATGGATGACATGGCTGAAGAGCTTGCTTATCTGTATAAATGTAATTTTAGGTTCTATTTCTCGCAATTTATCTTAATTTTCATGTCTTGATATTAACCATAACCCAGCATCTAACTTCCCACTCCCCATGTCAAAACTGGAACATAAAATCTCGGTTGATGTTCCATTGCAGCATTACAAGTTGGGACGCCAAACCAAAGTTCTGTTTATCCTTTCAAGATGAAAGAAATAACACCGATCTGGGGAGGTGTCCCTTCTGGCCTAGACAATTGTGATCCATCGGACGATATTTATAAAATTGCAAATTACCTACAGGCTTGCTTTTGGTTTTAGAATTTATATGATTTATATTTTACGGTGCCTGCAATTCTGAAATACCAAATCTGCTACTAAATACTTGGGTACAACTGAGGTCATGAGAGGCAATAAATGAATGCTGAACCCTTTCTTTAGGTAATGTGGAGCCATCTATAGGGTTGAGAACTGCTTATTTTCAAAAGCCTCCACTGCCACAAACAATTTGTCCTATTTCAGTGCTGGACGAGTTGTTTGGGGGCCAGTGAGGCGTGAGCTATATTGAAACCAGAAACCTTTTATTTAAAAAAAACATATAAATTTAATTGTGATCGTAAGTCTACACCTGAACCAGTTTAGAATATGATCAGGGGTGTAGCTACGGAAAATAACGACTATGGCAAGCACTGAAATTGCGCCCCTGTCCAAACATCTGACACTCATCTTTCAGATAATTTTACCATAATATCAGCTCAAAATACAAGTCATACTCGTTAATCTTTTAATTAAAAAATTATGGCACTAAATGAAAATTATAACTGTACTTTCCTTGCTTTTAATATTGCAAATTGGTTTATGATGTGATCAAAGTTAGTTCTTTCAGTTCCTTCTCTTTCTACCCTCAGCAGAACAAGATCACAGGGTCTGCCTTGACCCATGGAGGCTCTGAAATACGAAAGGATTAATTTTAACTTGCTGAATGATCTCTCCCAGTTGGCGATGGAAATGATGATGGTTGGCATTATCTAAATAGCAATGCAAAGATTGGGGAAGACTCTCTCATTTCTATATTGAACAGTAAATTCAAGAAGCTCTTCAAGTCCTGATAGTTTCCTGTTGGTTCGTCTTGATAGTAACATTCTGCAATCCAAAATTTCTTCTTAGAACTGCTGTCCATCAACCTCAGAGCTGTACAATTCACTCAAATTTTCACACCACTTTAGTTTGTTACTGTCAGTGCCACTAACGAGAAGGAACCAAAACTTGGCGTCAGTGTCGTATAAACAAGTGAACCTTTCGTTCATTTTTCTGTGAAGATGGTCGAGTGTCCCCTTCATGACACTTTCCATTTTTTCCTCCTTAGCTGTTAACTCAGCGTGTCTCGAGTACCTCAACAGCCATTCGTTTCTTTCATCTCTGATGTCTTTCAACTTTAGTATTCCTTTCTTGACAGAGACTGAGTCCTTCTTCAAGTGCCTCACTGACCTTCTTCGCGAGGAAATGTTTCATGGTCTTCTTACACAATGCTCTGAAATAAGGAAATGGCACTTTTAATAAGGATATTAAACTTCCTAGATTTTGCACCTCCCTAGTTTACGTGGGAAAATGGTCTTACTGCCAGTTGGCACTGAGCAGTGGTACTGTGAGGTATGTAGTCATGTAGCTCCCACCACAGTATTTTCACCTAATTATTTATATGTGGTTTAACAATCTAGCTGTCCCAGTGCTTCTCACCCATGATAATCAAAGACAGATCATACATCTGAAGGAAATTCTTTTTTCACTCTCTGAGAATGGCCTGCTTGACTTTAATAGAAACTGGTCGATGATGCCCCCTCTTCAGGTGGCACCCAGGGTGCGTATCATATCTACCATACCTCAGATATGCCACTGAATATGATCATTAACCCTCTGAATGATGGGATAACTCAAAACTCCCAAGTGAAATGTGCTTGACAATCAGTCAGGAAAGAATTCCCTCTTTGTACAAAATTTCAGCGGTCACACAGACACGTTTGTTTCTGATCAGTGTATCAAATAGAATTCGTCCTTTATTCTTGTGTGATGCTTGACAGTTCGAGCAGAAATGTACAATTCTGCAAAGGTAATATAGTCCTCGAAGCGAACCATGCTTTGGGTGTTTTGGTTGAAATTGTGAAAAGTTTTGTTGAATTGCTCTTTCAAAAGAAAACCAAAATTATAAATGGAGGCATAGTAACCTGAGAACGGTCCCAGTCGTTTCTTAATCTTCCTAGTTTTTGGCATTTCCTGATTCTTGTTCCTACGAGGCCAAGTTTTCTCACACATTTCTGGCCTTAAATGTGTTCTGATACATACCTCAAAATATCTGGGACTCCTTCTTGCAAGGAAGCTTGCAAATGTGGCCGAAATGAAGAACAGTGAGGTGGCATCTTCCACGCGTAAGAGGAGGAGCATTTTTTTGTTTATTGCCATGCCTGGATTTCAATCAGAAATGGAAATAAAGGGTGGAATGCTTGGTGGGTGGGGCTTATGTCCAGGATTAAATTACAAAAGAGCTAACCCGACCAGTCTTACAGCAAGCAAGCAATTTGGTTGGGAGAAGCAGTTGAATATTTAAATGATAAAGGGTACCCACTTTTAATGAAAGATTTTAACAATGCTTCCCCACCTGACAGCTGAAAGGAGGAAGGAAAGTGCTGAAAGGTCTCCTTGAGGTAGTTTTTTTTCCCCAGTATTGCTTGTTTCCTTGAGGGTCAATAAACTACCAGTCAATTCATCCACCCACCCTTTTCCTCTGCCATGGGTCTCCCTCTCATTTCGGTGAGTGGGAGCTGCTAATAGAGGGGAGACCCATTGAAAGAGTACAGAAACTTGCAGCCAGTTATGGGAAGAGTAGCTTTGGGGTCAGTGGAGCAGAAGATGATTTGAAATTTGAGAAAGGATAACCAGCGACCTCGTATCATACACTTAAATTTAATTTTTGAAATGCCGCAGAAGATGTTTGCTAACTTTGCTTGGTGAAGCAGGATAAGTGAAGGCTGCATTTGAAATCATGTCCAGGATTGCCACTGGATCTCTTTCCCCTTAACTCCACTCGTGGCCAGTTCTGGGTAACTCCACTCCTCACCAACCAAGCCAGCATTTCAGCCCCACCCTCCTGCCCACTTAGATGTTGGCCTTGGAGCTGGTTTGTTCTTCAGGGCACATACCTCACAGTACCACTGTCCGATTCCTTGAGCTCTAAACTGTCCTCCTGAGTTGAACTCATCTTTAGGCTAAAATCCACAGCCAATTTAGGAAACAGAATAATGAGTGTGGAAGTTTGCAGTACTGATGGATGTCTAATCACCCATGCATGCACCAAGAGCCTTGCAGCAAATGCAGGACACAAGTGCCATGAAATTTGAAAATCAAACCTGATTAAAAAGTTGAAATAAACCCTGGAGGGAAATAGAATCAGAATCAGGCTTATTTTCATGAACTCGTGTCATGATATTTGTTGTTTTGTGGAGCAGGTTGTGCAGAATATAAGGTGCAAAATGCTATCAACTACAATTCAAGATTTTAAAATACAAGATTAAAAAAAAACACGAAACAAACAGTGCAAAAAAAGAGAAAAATAGGTTTAACGATTAGAAGGAACCTGTTCCTATTATCTTAAACCCAGGCAAATACTTCTCTGTTCAACAGGAATTGCCGATCACTTTATAATTTAGAGGGAACTGCAGGCACCTGCTTGCTATAATCCTTCGATGCTGCTCCTTCCCTTTGACAATGCGCTTTTGACCCACTACAATAGGAAATGCAAGCAGACAGTAGTAATCAGCTTTTTATATTCATACAGAATGGAAACCAAATCCACCCAAAACAAATGAAACACCGCAGGATGTACAAAAAGAACTGGCCCCCATATGCAGCCAGAAGCTAAACAATGATCTCAACTTCACCTATAATTACCAGACCTGAGCAGAACACCATGGAGAAGTAGGTGTGGTGGTCTCATTTTTCCCAGTTTTGCCTTTCATATTAACTCTTTGTGCATCCGCATGTTTGGGGGGGGGGGGGTGGTGGGGGGACTGAGCTTGCAGCAAATACATTATGCATGCCTACTGGGACAAGAACACAATCTCAGAAACGATCTGATAAAGGCGGAATAAATGATGCATTCAATTGAAAGAAAAAAACGAGTTGCTTCTTGTGGTGTAGAAGAGGGTAGATTTATAAAGTCAAGCAATTCGTGGCAACAAAAAAAAATTGAAACTTATTATTGACATCCAAATGGATTGGATTATGCACAGGTTCATAAGAAGATGATTTTATCCCTAACTCCTGCAACCCAGCCCGTGATTGAATATAAAATCCCAGCAGTGGGATTAAAAAATACTGTATTATTAGCAATATTGCTTTTAAGACACTCTCTTTCAAAAAAAAACCAAAAACATCTGGCAAATATCATGCTCCACATATTGTGCAATTTTAACACTCTTGCAGTAAAATAAAAGCCAATTGAAAAGATCAAAGGCTGATGTATCAAAGCAAATTCCCAATTTTGAAGGCTGTAGCCCTGATTTTGCACACCCTTAGCTACAGGCACTGAAGAAGAATAAACAGTACCACATCTTAAAATCAGATCAGAAGAATTATAAGGTTTGTGGTTATAGACATGCAGATAAATGACGTACTTTTGCCACATGTGCAAATGCTGCCTGTCTGTCACCCGGGCAGATTACTTCCTCACATCAGGAAAAGGTGATTGGCTGAAAGGAGCTGTAGGTGTGTGCTGATGGCAGTTAATGCAAAATGCTTACAACTACATTGAGCTAATAAGCCCCCTTATGCATGCGTGCAGTTATTGTACGTGCGGTCTCTTGTGGTGACTGGCGCATCAGATGACTTGTTCCCATTGGACAAATTAAAACTAATCATTTGGTGATCCCTGTCAGTTTACGGTCCAAAAAATTCTGGTGGTGCGCTGCTCTGAGGAAGATTTGGGTATACTTTATCACTGGCATTTTTGCTGCTTTCTTCTTTGGCTTGGCTTCGCGGACGAAGATTTATGGAGGGGGTATAAAAGTCCACGTCAGCTGCAGGCTCGTTTGTGGCTGACAAGTCCGATGCGGGACAGCTTTAGGATCTCAGCATATCGCAAGACTTAAGACTGCATATTTTAAATTTATTTCTATGTACAAAACTCAGTGACTCTTAATTACCTCTGCTCCCCACTGAAGGATGCCATTATTAACACCAGAGCGCTGGGCCCCACTCTTCGCTACTCCAACAGACGGGGATTCAATGAGGATTTCTCTAAAACAGTTAAGGCAGTCGATTGCTTCATTGGAGCAGACCCTGGCACGCAGGAGCCAGCTGGCAAGTTGTCAAGCTGTGTTTGGGCTGGAAGCCAGTGCTCAATGCACCATGCCAGCCTTCCCTGTCTTTCTGCCTATCAAATGAACTGACTTCAGAAGGGGTGTGTCCGAGGAGCAAAGAGCTTTGTGTTGATCCCCCTAACCCTTTGATGACGAATAATAAAATTGTCAGTTTCATGTAAAAGAAATGCAAGACTGAAATACATCTATTGCACCTATATGGCAAATAACAAAACACTTGCCTTTTTAGTTTGATTGGGTCCGCCTGCATAAGCTGGTTGTAAAGTTTACAGCTTGTTTCCTGTATCTTAAATGGGCTGTAAAAGTAAACTGTATCACACATTTTATTGTTTTTTTTCCAAGTTTAAATCTTTGAGATTTTACAGTGGGCTAGGATATCTGGAAGCAAAGTGATAGCACACCGACATTTTTGATTGTTGGCTTTGAGACTTGGAGCCAGTTGTTGCTTGGATAACCTGCCAGTTGTCCTTTGGAGATATTCTTTTTGATTTTCAGCTGATCTCTCCAGCAGAACTTCATGCTGGAGCAGAATCTGCCTATTTGGTGTCAGTGCAAAACAACTTTTGACATGAAAGGAAGTGGCTCTGCAGATTATGGGCCATTTATAAAGTTTGATGTGGTCACTTTTGATCCTTCAATGTGATTATTCAAAGTGGAACTGTTACTTTCAATGCTGAGGTGGTCTGACAACATTGGGCATTCTCGGTGACTGAAGTCATTCAAGGCAGAAAAATCAAATCGAGAGTGGATTGTAAAGTGATGTTTGTCGTAGACATGAATGTCCTTCTTCCTCAGCTCTGTGGAAACAGAGAGTATTACCCACATTACAAATCCTGGTAGATCAACAGAATACTGATGTTCAGATATATCAGATATGTTTCTTAAACAAAGAATTGTATGTTTTGTAAAAGTGAACAATTGTAGGTAATGCACCAATAAAGTATTTGTTCATAGTTCATACACAAGTCAGGACCATTGTCTAACAAGGTAAACAAACTGCTCAAGGATCAAAGTCAAGAGAGGAAGATGTTTTACATCTATTTGACATTTGCATAGTTTGATTTTAAGGAAATAGAGCATGATTGTTTGTCAAGTTATAATTTATAATGAGTAGACTTGTTTTTACAGCCTGAAGCGGGGATATACATGTAACCAGTAAAAAGTTATCTCTGACCAGAGGAACATTGAGATTTCTGGCCATGATGCATGACTGAGTGACATTGTGCTGGAACAGTTCAACTGTTTAAAGTACCTGAGATGAGAGGTAATTGGAGTTAACATTAATTTATTTACCTTGTACTCAAAGAGCAATGAGCAGAAATGTGGCTTACAGGGGGTTGGCCTCTTAATACTCTGGGTGCAGATTGGAGGCCTGCATGATAGAGGTGGAGGTAAGAGAGGCAGGGGAGTTGTGTTTTTGATAAGGGAGAACATCACAGCATTCTTGGGGAATCACACTGAGCATGAGGGGGTGGGGGGAGAGGCAGGGCTGCGGGCTCAGTCCACTGCTGTTCACTCTGGTGACCCATGACTGCGGCAAAACAGAGCTCGAACCACATCGTCGAATTTGCTGATGACACGACCGTGGTGGGCCTCATCAGTAAGAATGATGAGTCGGCATTATGGAGATAAGGTGCAGTGGCCAATGGACTGTTGCAGAGTCAACAGTCCGTATCTGAACATTAATAAAACAAAAGAGATAGTTGATTTGGGAGAGGCTGTTTGCATCAGGCTCAAAAGAGAGATCAGGAAAGCTTGTTCCTGTTGGAGTGAAGGACAAAGCTGACAAGATTACGAAACCCTGGGTGACCAGAAATATTATGTCTCTGGTCAAGAGAAAGACGGAGGCACATGTCAGTTATAGACAGCTGAAATCAAGCAAATTCTTTGAAGAACATTAAGAATGTAGGAGCTCACTTAAGAGGAAAATGAGGAGGGCAAGGAAGGAATATGAGATGGGTCTGGCAAATAAGAGAAAGGAGAAAGAGGGGAAAAAAAGATTTGCAATGTATATTAAGGGCAAAAGAATAATGAGAGAAAGGCTGAGGCCCCTTAATAAATCAGCAAGGGCTTTAATCAGTGGAGCGACAGGAAATAAGTGAGATTCTGTATTTCCCTTCTATTTTAACCATGATAAAAATCATAGAGGCAAGGGAATTTGGGAGGTGTCTTCAAGTCCTTTTTTCAGAAGAGAAGGTGCTGGAGGTTAAACACAAAAAGATCAATAAATCCTGATCAAGTGTATCCTAGGTCATTATGGGAAGTTGTGGAAGAAATTGCAGGAGCCTTGGAAGAGATATTTACATCTTTGTTAAGGACAAGTGAGATACCAGATGACTGGAGGGTGACCAGTGTGGTGCCTTTACTCAAAAAAGGCTGTAAGGATGGCAAAGGAACTACAGGATGGTGAGCTCTTAGGTTATTGGAGGGTATTCTGAGAGACAGGATCTACATGCTTTTGGGCGAAGTTTTGCTTGGAAAAATCGTGTCCCATGAAGCAAGAAGTCTGATGAGGGCTGGGTGATAGATGTCTACATTAACATTAGCAAGGCCTTTGACAAGGTTCCGCATGGTAGGCTGGTCCGGAAGGTCAGATTGCATGGGATGGAGGATGCAATGCCCAATTGGATTCGGAATTGGCATGATGGGAGGAGACCGAGGATGGTTGCTCAGATTGGAGGCCTGTGACCGCAGCGATCAGTGCTGGATCCACTACTGTTGGACATCTCTGTTAATTATTGGGATGACAGTGCAGCTAGCATGGTAACTAAATTGGAGGAATAGTGGACAATGAAGGCTGTGTAAGATTACACGAGGATCAAGTTTGAACTGGGAAAGTAGGCCATGAGATAGCAAATGGAATTGATTTCAGACAAGTGCAAGCTACGACACTTTGATAGGTTAAACCAGGTCAGAACTCGCACAGTAAATGTAGGGGCCTGTGAAGTGCTGCAGAAAAGAGTCTTGGGTGTACAGGTGCATAGTTCCATGTAAATGGTGATGCAGGTAGTCAGGGTGGTGAAGAAGGTGTTTGGCATGCTTACCTTTATTACCCAGGACATTTCACGCAGAAGCATGGATGTCATTTTAATGTGGCCACATTTGGAGAATTGTATGCACTTTCGGTAACTCAGCCATACCGCAGAGCCCACCTCACTGACAAAAGGCAAAGGAGGAAAAACCCAACACCCAACCCCAACCAACCAATTTTCCCCTGCAACCGCTGCAACCGTGTCTGCCTGTCCCGCATCGGACTTTTCAGCCACAAACGAGCCTGCAGCTGACATGGACTTTTACCCCCTCCATAAATCTTCGTCCGCGAAGCCAAGCCAAAGAAGAGAATATGTTTGTTAAGTGGGGGGGGGGGCGGGGGAGAGATTTAACAGGGCTGACATTTTCATTCAGAGAGTGGTGAGTATATGGAACAGGCAGCTGGAGAAGATTGTTGAGGCAGATACTATTGTAATGTTTAAGAAAAAGAAATGGACGGGATGGGTTTAGAAGGCCAAACGCATCTGTGGGTGGACATTTTGGATGGCGTGGGGCAAGTTGGGGTGAAGTGCCTGTTCCCAGGCTCTATGACTCTATGTAAAAATCCTGAAATCTGGACTGCTCGAGGATTGGGTTGGTCTGGATTTCCCAGATTCTCGGGCAGTACTTTTAAAATTCAAATTTAAAGAGAATGATCAGGTAAATTTTGGTAATTTATTAATGAAACATTTTTTCATATGAAATACAAAGTGCAAAAAAAATATTTTTTTTTCTTATATTTCCACATGGTTACTTGTTTCTGAGAGATTTTGAGAAGCCCGGATTCTCCAGTGGTCTAGATTTCTGGCATCCACTTTTGGACTTTTACTTTAGGAACTTTCTGAATCTTTAACACTTTGTAAACACCCTTAGAATGAAGGGATCGATAAATGATGTTCTGCTTTGAGATCCACAGCACTGTAACTGAAAGGATGGGAATTGAAATAACATCTTGTTAAATGCACATTTGAGAGACTGCTTATTGGTCAAAAAGTCTGGGACATGCTTTTCTTTTATGGGCATTATGTGGCTGTGAAACAGCAACTATAAATTTTAGTTTAGATGTCTGAACAATGCAATGGGGTCAGAAATAGCTGGTAAACATCTTTCCTATTTGCTAATCAGAGATTGCATTCTTGTCTGTGACATGGTCTCTTCTGTGTCACCACAATAGCAGCAGGTTTTAAACCGTCCTTAACCTGATCTCCGCTTCCATCCCAGATAAACACGGGCATAGCAATAGGTTGACCTCAGCCTGTTCCGCTATTCAGTGAGATCATGGCTGAAAGGTAACCTAACTCCACAAATTCTTGCCTTTCCCTCATTTCCACCAGTCCACAGGCTCAGTTTTAAAATTAATTGATCTGGTCTCAATTGCTGTTTATGCAAGCGTTTCAAGTTTTGTTTGTTGGTTTGGATTCCCTCCTCCTCCCATTCTTCCCCCTTTCTCTCCCAGCATTTATTCAGACGCATGCCTGCTTATTGCTTATACCTTGAAGAAAGATTCAGGCCAGAAACCGGCAATTCTGTGGTCACGATTAGACCAGTTAACTTCCTCCAACACTCACTGTGTTTTTATTTCAAATTTTCATACTGATCTGTCATGTACGGATTACTTTCGAATATAAAGGCATTTTTTATGATAGGAACATGAGAAAGCATGGGCACATATTCATGCAACCAAAATATGGGGACTTTATGCCAAGAGGCTTTGGTTCTGAAGGAGTTAATTTCTGAGACATGATTGTGAATATTTTTGGATATTTCAGTCTCAAGAAAGTTGACTCTATTTCCATCACTTGGAAGATTTTACTCCATTTCTCGATAGCCTCCTTTAGATGCAGAAATAAAACTAAATGTTTTATTGCATCTACTGCACTTCTTACAAATATTTTGTGATTCGGAAGCCCAGTTTAAGAAGTGTTTCGAATTAATAGTTAATTGAGATTGAACAGCAGCGTGCAACAGGTATTCAAATGAAAATGCACCCTGGGGCAATGGTTGGCCTTCTTTTAAGAAATATTAAAAAATCAGCCTTTAGAATTACAATGTTTTTTAAAAAATTCCACATTATGTGGAACGGGTTACTTCACAGTTGATAAAGGAGATACTTAAAGAGAAATAAACCAACTGATAAGTAAATATGGACAAAACAAAAAAGTTGCCTGTTGTACACTTTAAATATTAGTCGAGTCAGCAAATGTTTGCTCAGCAAATCATTTATTCCTTGATTTCACAAAATGTGAAAACACAAATATATTGCTTTTGTAATTTTTTTTAAAAGTAGTTCCGTCCACACTCCATGTCTCAGTGAAGGCTGTAAGACCTTCTCCCACAATGCAGTGCACCCTACTGCTGAGAGGTGCTATAAGTGTTAATTTCCTCCCTCCCTTCACCGGGAAATGCCTGCCACTTATCACAACTCTTGCACTGTTGGCACCATTAAAGCTGTCATCTTTGGAGTTTGGGCCATTCAACCCCTTGAGCCTGTCCCTTTATCTTATCCATTAACACTCGGTGTCTAATCAAACAATGGCCGTGGGAGAAAAATATCATCAATAACCTCTTTTAAACTGCAGCACCTGGGTCACCCTCCTGGGACCTGGGTGCAATTACTGGGGCAAAGGTTCTAGAAGCATCTTTAAAAATGCACGGGGATCTACCTGGCGATTTAATGACATGTCACGAACTCACCTGAAGTACCGCGGATGTTCGGATGCTGGCTGCCTGGTGACACATGCACGCAAGCGCCGATGTCACCGGATTAAGCGAGTTGGCCGTTTTCGTTTTGAAATTGCCTGTGGAAGTGACCTAGGTAAGTGTAACTGGGTTCCCTGACTACCTCTGAGGTAGGTCAGTGACCCGGTTGGATTCCGACGGGGTTGACTGGGTCAGACCCTTTCTAACTGCTGCATAACTGGGGCAAATTGCCCGTTTAACCCCATTTTACCCGGCAGTTTGAAAGGGCCCTAATGATAATCCTACCGCTCCAGCACATTGTCGTGACAATTTGAAAGGTGCTGGGATCTTTCAGGCAATATTCTTTTCTGTAGAAACCTCCTGATTAGGTTTAGGAATTTTTGTTTTTGTTTTGAGTGACAACGGTTCAAACATGGGATGATTTTGTTTGGTCTTTCTGATTGGAGGTTTAGTGGTATTTCCGTATTTTTGGATCAGATTAATGCTGGATCTGAATCAGTTTGTAAATTCAATCTGTGAAATATTTTGGACTGTGTGAACGGTAGCAATACAATACCCATGATACACATAATAAGGGAGTTATAGACAAGTCTTAGAGGGTTGGTGCGAGAACACAGCCTTGCTTCACGCCATTGTTAATGGAGAAGGGTTCAGAGAGCTCATTGCTGTATCTGACCCGACCTTGTTGGTTTTCGTGCAGTTGGATAATCATGTTGAGGAACTTTGGGGGACATCCGATGCGCTCTAGTATTTGCCAAAGCCCTTTCCTGCTCACGGTGTCGAAGGCTTTGGTGAGGTCAACAAAGGTGATGTAGAGTCCTTTGTTTTGTTCTCTACACTTTTCTTGGAGCTGTCTGAGGGCAAAGACCATGTCAGTGGTTCCTCTGTTAGCGCGAAAGCCGCACTGTGATTCTGGGAGAATATTCTCAGCGACACTAGGTATTATTCTATTTAGTAGAATCCTAGCGAAGATTTTGCCTGCAATGGAGAGCAACGTGATTCCCCTGTAGTTTGAGCAGTCTGATTTCTCGCCTTTGTTTTTGTACAGGGTGATGATGGTGGCATCACGAAGATCCTGAGGCAGTTTACCTTGGTCCCAACAAAGCTTGAAAAACTCATGCAGTTTGGCATGCAGAGTTTTGCCGCCAGCCTTCCAGACTTCTGGGGGGATTCCATCCATACCTGCTGCTTTGCCACTTTTCAGTTGTTCGATTGCCTTATATGTCTCATCCAGGGTGGGAACCTCATCCAGCTCTAGCCTTAGGGGCTGTTGAGGGAGCTGGAGCAGGGCGGAATCTTGGACTGAGCGGTTGGTACTGAAAAGAGATTGGAAGTGTTCTGACCATCGGTTGAGGATGGAGATCTTGTCGCTGAGGAGGACTTTGCCATCTGAGCTGCGCAGCGGGCTTTGGACTTGGGGTGAGGGGCCGTACACAGCCTTTAGAGCCTCGTAGAAACCCCTGAAGTCGCCAATGTCCGCGCTGAGCTGTGTTCGTTTGGCGAGGCTAGTCCACCACTCATTTTGGATCTCCCGGAGTTTGCGCTGAAGATGGCTGCATGCGCGACGGAAGGCTTGTTTCTTCTCTGGACAGGACGGCTTTGTAAGGTGAGCCTGGTGGGCAGCTCGCTTTTCAATCTTCTTCATCATGATGCTGAACCAAGCCATGAAAGACCCCAACAATGAAGACGCTGTTTACATCCGGTACCGCACGGATGGCAGTCTCTTCAATCTGAGGCGCCTGCAAGCTCACACCAAGACACAAGAGAAACTTGTCCGTGAACTACTCTTTGCAGATGATGCCGCTTTAGTTGCCCATTCAGAGCCAGCTCTTCAGCGCTTGACGTCCTGCTTTGCGGAAACTGCCAAAATGTTTGGCCTGGAAGTCAGCCTGAAGAAAACTGAGGTCCTCCATCAGCCAGCTCCCCACCATGACTACCAGCCCCCCCACATCTCCATCGGGCACACAAAACTCAAAACGGTCAACCAGTTTACCTATCTCGGCTGCACCATTTCATCAGATGCAAGGATCGACAATGAGATAGACAACAGACTCGCCAAGGCAAATAGCGCCTTTGGAAGACTACACAAAAGAGTCTGGAAAAACAACCAACTGAAAAACCTCACAAAGATAAGCGTATACAGAGCCGTTGTCATACCCACACTCCTGTTCGGCTCCGAATCATGGGTCCTCTACCGGCACCACCTACGGCTCCTAGAACGCTTCCACCAGCGTTGTCTCCGCTCCATCCTCAACATCCATTGGAGCGCTCACACCCCTAACGTCGAGGTACTCGAGATGGCAGAGGTCGACAGCATCGAGTCCACGCTGCTGAAGATCCAGCTGCGCTGGATGGGTCACGTCTCCAGAATGGAGGACCATCGCCTTCCCAAGATCGTATTATATGGCGAGCTCTCCACTGGCCACCGTGACAGAGGTGCACCAAAGAAAAGGTACAAGGACTGCCTAAAGAAATCTCTTGGTGCCTGCCACATTGACCACCGCCAGTGGGCTGATAACGCCTCAAACCGTGCATCTTGGCGCCTCACAGTTTGGCGGGCAGCAGCCTCCTTTGAAGAAGACCGCAGAGCCCACCTCACTGACAAAAGGCAAAGGAGGAAAAACCCAACACCCAACCCCAACCAACCAATTTTCCCTTGCAACCGCTGCAATCGTGTCTGCCTGTCCCGCATCGGACTGGTCAGCCACAAACGAGCCTGCAGCTGACGTGGACTTTTTACCCCCTCCATAAATCTTCGTCCGCGAAGCCAAGCCAAAGAAAAAATAGACAAGTCTTAAGACCTGCCACCTGTATCATGGATGGCCTTGTTTAGACTTAAACTTCCGATTTAGACAGGGATTCCCAGAAATCTGCGCTCTGCATGTGGGATTTCCAAACCTGCAGCCAGGCTTTTAAAAGGGCAGAGGGACAGGAAAAATAGTCACAGAGATGTCTCAATCCAGAATGGCGCCAGGAATTCTGCTTGAGTTTCACCACTTGGCAAAGCAAACAAGAACTGCAGTTAAAGTTGGAGAGAAATGAAATGAAAAACAGTTCTCTGGGTCAGGCAGTTTTGGACCAGCGGCTGACTCAGGATTTGTGGTCGGGAACCAGGACAACTCTGGATTTGTGGTGGTTGAAGTGAACAATCCCTGATCAAACGGTAGGATTACAATGACTAATTTCTCAGCAAAGAGAAGAAGGAAGAGAACACTGCAGAGAAAAGAGGCAGAGATGCCAGAAGGAAAAGCCCCAGAAGTCCCTAGATCTTCGGAGGGGATTACTTGGTTTTTTTTTGCTTTGCTGTGACAATTATGAGAGTTACAGTAGGGCAGATGAAATTAAATTCAATCATCTGGTCAGCAAGATGGCTACTATGGTCAAGAGAGTTAAAATTCAGCCTTTCAAGTGTACTTTGTTGGTTACCATTATTTTGCACCTTAAACTGACGTGCCCCAGTTCACCACGGTTCCCTCTCCCTTTGTTATGACCTTCAGTCACACAATCCCTAATCCGAGATGAGAGAATTTCTGGTTTTGCTTCAGTCTGGGTCCTCTGGATGGAGCATGTTTGCTGCACAGTGGCATAGCTAGCTGAGCCTGCTGTCTCAGAACAACACCGACTGGTGGCCCAATCCAGTGGTGTGTTCTGTGTGAGTTTCCTCTGAGTGCTCCATTTTCTTCCTACATCTCATGCACAGATAATGGATTAATACTGACAGTAAAATACTCTTAGTGTGTCAGTGTGTGGTAGAATCCGGGAGGAATGGATGGAAATGTGGGAAGAATAAATGGGATTGGTTTCAATGGATGCTTTAAGGTTGTCATGGAAATAGTGGGCTGAATGGCCATTTTCTGCGTATGATTCCACAACTCTAAGTCGGTCACTCCGTGCCTTTCACTTTCTTCTTTGCCCTGTCAGACGAACTAACTTGTTTGGATGTGTATAGTTATGTGGTGACTCAGGATGTGGTTCCATTCCTGTGTTTAATTGGCTCTTCTTGGGAGCATCCTTTGTCTCTGTTTCCTACCTGGAGGCCAATGACTAGTGGAGTTCCACAGGGATCTATTCTGGAATCCTTGCTCTTTGTTATTTAAAAAAAATGATTTGGACGAAGAAAGAGAGGGATGGGTCTGTAAGCTTGCAGATGACAAGAAGGTTGTAGGTGGCAAGTGTTGCGAAGGTTGTCATAGATGTAGACAGGATGCAGAGTTGGGTAGAGAAGTGGCTGATGGCATTCAATCTGGATAAGTGTGAAGTGATGGATTCTGGACATTCAAACTTGTAGGCGGAGTACATGGCTAATGGCAGGATTCTTAACAGTGTTGGAGAACAGAGGGTCCTTAGTGCCCAAATCCATAGATCTGTCAAGGTTGCCATTGTTTGGGTAGTTTAGAGGCTTATGGTATTCTCTCTGGTTAGACCACACTTGGAATGTTGTGTTCATTTCTGATCCCCTCATTACTGGAAGGATGTAGAAGCTCTGTAGAGTTTGCGGAGGAGATTAATCAGGATGTGGCCTGGATTGGAGAACTGAATGAGGCAAGGTTAACAGAGCTAGGGCTTTGGAGCAAAGAAGGATGAGGTGACTTCTTAGAGGTCTAGATGTATAGATTGGACGGCCAGCCAGCATCTTTTTCCCAGGGCAAGAGCAGCAAACACCAGAGGACATCTTGTAAAGATGATGAGGGAGGCAAGTTTAGGGGAGGTCAGGGGAAAGTTTTTATACAGATTGTAGATGCCTGTAATGCATTGCCAGGGCTGGTGGTGGAAGCTGACACAATAGGGATATTTCAAAGACTTTAGACAGGTACGTGGATATAGGAAAAATGGAGAGTTATGGGTGTGAGGTAGGGAAGGTTTATTTTGTTGGGGAGGTATGTATACATGGGTCAGCACAACATCGTGGGCTTAAGGGCCTGTATTGTGCTGTAATGTTCTATGTTTCATGGTGTTAATGGGAGAAATAGGGAACATTGTAACAAGGAAATGGGACAGAGTCCAGCAATTCATTATATTAAAGCGAGGTGGATTTACTGCTTCAGATCATTGACTTATTGGGTCTTGTCTTTTGTTGGAAACCAAGCTGTCAGATTTCTGGCAAGGCTGGTGGAGTCCACTATAGAGGATGTCCTAACATAAGGGGATGCCTGCACTGACAGAAGGTCCTTGACAACTGATGAGGTTTGACCCAGAGGTTGCTAACTGTCAGAGCTGTCACTATTATTGAATGTTTCAAAACCACTTGGGATTTGATATAAATTTTTTTAAAGTTATTAACGTTTAAAAGATTATAGGACCGGAAAACACAGACTTACACTTAAAAACAATTAAACTAGCTTAGCTAAATCAGATCAAAAGCTTGCGTTACCTTTCTGATGTAGCTGGATCACTCCTATTTATTGCAACCCATTTGGTACATTTGCAGGTTAATCAGGTTAAGCTGAACTGGGTTCAGCAGCAGAATTGAGAAGACTATGGAAGTTGGTTCTACACCGGTGAACCCCATGAGTTGCAGGTCCCCTGGGGTCACTGTCGTGCAGATGGGAACACTCTGCTTCAACCTGCGTTTGAGAAGGTCCCGGCTCTGACCTTCATTGCTGGCAGGTCTGGGCCAATCATAATGGATGATGTTCCCCTCTAATATTGGGAAGGTCACTGATCTAAAGCTTTAACCAATGTTGCACAGATGCTGTTTGAACAGCTGCACATTTCCAGTATTTTCTGGTTTT
Source organism: Narcine bancroftii (assembly GCF_036971445.1). NCBI lineage: Eukaryota > Metazoa > Chordata > Chondrichthyes > Torpediniformes > Narcinidae > Narcine > Narcine bancroftii. Next base: position 363,749,145 of record NC_091471.1, on the reverse strand, counting down.
GCTTCAGATTTCCAAGACCCACAGTATTTTGCTTTCAAAATAAATTGCTGGTCCATTGGATGTGGATTTGAACGCCATCCCTCTCGCCCAGTGGGAGTGGAAGTGGGCGGTGTTTCTGGCTTGCCAGAATGAGTTTGGAGGCTGGGACTCCTGCAACACACGTTTCCTTTCTGACGAACACTCTCTGTGCTTGTCCTCTTTCTGATTCCAAATGAAAGGCACAAATCCTGTTCACAATACAGCTGGAAATTTGACCTTTATTCTAATTTCCAGCTGTTTCTTATCACTTGTGAAAAATGAAAAGGACACTATGATCCTGCTTTCACAATGTCAGTACACAGGTGGTCATGGAGTAGCAAGCCTTTACTCAGAGCGCTACAAGCCATCTTGCGCAAATCCCCTGCCACGGTTACCAACTAAAGAACGCTTGTACATTCTCTCTGAGACTGTGTGGTTTTCCTCTAGGTGCTCCAGTTTCCTCCCACCCTCCAAAAACGCAAGGGTTAATTGGTGTATTTGGGCGGGATGGGCTCATGGGCTGGAAGGGTCTGTTAGTGCACTGCATCTTCAGAATTAAAAAAATATATCATTAAAACATTTACTGATGCACCCCTCCACTTCTCTCCAAGTCGTTTATAAAGATCACAAAGAGGGATACCAGAACAGATCCCTGTGGAACACAGTTAGTTAGTCACTGACCTCCAGCCAGAATGCACTCCACCTACTACCACCCTCTGCCTTTTGTAGGCAAGCCAATTACAAATCTGTGCAACCATCCTTCTATAGATCCCATGCCTCATGATTCTCTGGATGAACCGACCATGGAGGACCTTGTCACCTTACTAAAATCCATATGCACTACATCCGTCACCTACCTTCATCAATCTGTCTGCCACGTCCTTGAAAAACGAAAGTAGGTTCCTGAGGCATGACCTGCTTCTCTATCCTAAGTCAGACTCTGCTTTTCCAAATGTTTGCAAATCCTATTCAACAATAATTTGTCTACCACTGACATGAGACTCACTGGCTTCTAATTCCCAGGATTCTTCTTATTCCCCATCTTGAACAACTGAATAACATTTGCCATCCTTCAATCCTCAAGTTCCTTTCTTGTAGTCAGGTATGATGTAAAGATCACCGTCAATGCCCCCACAAGCTCTTTCCTTGCATAGGAATATAGGAAGTAGGAACAGGAGTAGGCCAAAAATGGCCCATCGAGCCTGCTCCGCCATTCAATAAGATCATGGCTGATCTAATTTATGACCTAACTCCACCTACCTGTCTTCTCCCCCATATCCCCTAATTCCTCTATCATGTAAAAATTTATCTCATCGAATTTTAAATATGTTTAATGAAGCAGCCTCAACCACTTCCTTGGATAGAGAATTCCAAACATTCACTACTCTCTGGGAAAAACTATTTTTCCTCATCTCTGTCCTAAATCTACTCCCCCGAATCTTGAGACTGTGTCCTCTCGTTTTAGTTGCCCCGGCCAGCTCAAAAAACCTTCCTACATCTATCCTATCCATACCCTTCATAATCCTATGTTTCTATAAGATCTCCTCTCATTCTTCTGAACTCGAGCGAATACAATCCTAGACGATTTAATCTTTCATCATAAGTCAACCCCTTCATCCCAGGGATCAACCTAGTAAACCTCCTCTGGACCATCTCCAAAGCCAGAATATCCTTCCTCAAATATGGGGACCAGAACTGGACACAGTACTCCAGGTGTGGTCTCACCAGTACCTTATACAGTTGCAACATTACCTCCCTACTCCTGAATTCAATTCCTCTAGCGATGAAGGCCAACATTCCATTTGCCTTCTTAATAACCTGCTGCACCTGCAACCTAACTTTTTGCGATTCATGCACAAGCCCTCCCAAGTCCCTCTGCACAACAGCATGCTGTAGTTTTTCACCCTTTAAATAATATTCAGCTCTTTTATTTTTCTTGCCAAAGTGGATAACCTCACACTTACTAACATTGTACTCCATCTGCCAGACCTTTGCCCATTCATCCATCTTAACTATATCCCTCTGCAGACTCTCCACATCCTCATTACAATTTGCTCTTCCACTCAATTTCCGCAAACTTGGTTACACCACATTTTGTCCACTTCTCCAAGTCATCAATGTAAATGATGAACAGTTGTGGGCCTAACACTGACCCCTGCGGCTCCCCACTTACCACTCTCTGCCAACCTGAAAAACTCCCACACCCTGACTCTCTGCTTCCTGTAAGACAACCAATTTTCGATCTATGCCAATATACTTCCCCGGACTCCACTTTCCTGTAACTTACTGTTAAGTCTCTTCTGCGGCACCTTATCATAGAAACCTAGGGTGTGTCCCTTTAGATGTGTTCCACCAGGCAAGATTTTATCCTGGCGTTTATCCTGATAGGCACCTCAGAATCTTCAGGGCGTGAGAAGTAGGAGGAGACCATGCACCCGACCTTCAAGCCTGCTCTGCTGTTCACGAAGACCATGGGTGATATTCCACTTTGTGCCATTTAACAGTATCAGTCCCATATTTCTTGGCTACTTAATCACAAAAACTTATTGATAACTGCTCTGAATGAAAGTTATGATTGCATTTCCATCTATGTTTTGGTAGGGAATTTACTAGCCTTCGAGTGAAGAACAACTTCTTGGTTTCATTGAGATTAACTCGTGTTTTTATGTACTGGAAAGTCGAGGGCATTCTTCCCAGTCTCTCCTGATGAAGAGTTCCTTGAATCCTAGAATATCTCCAAGGCTGCCTTTTATATTTCCTGTTTTCATTATAGAATTCTCCTTCAAGGACTTTAAAAAACATTGAAATCAGTAAAAAAAAATAGCAGAACCACATAATCAGTTTGTTAATCCACAAAGCCCACTGATATCTGTGGCAATTTTACACTGGTTTGCAGGTGAGTTCAACTTCCTCCTGTAGCTTATGGTTTAAATGTTGCTGTTCTGTGACATGTCAAAGAATATTATGTCTGGATTTCCTTGAATAAAATGATGAAAATTCCTTCAATTTTGCATTTAGCCGGAACCCTGATAGATTTAACAGACTGGAATCCAAGATTGTTTACATATCAAATATTAGGTGATCATACTGCAAATAAGTCTGTTTATTTCTCCAACTCAAAACAAATCAGAAAAATTGCCAATGCCCATTCAAGATGTGGATGCCTTAAGCACCGACAGCAGTATATTTGTACTGGCTTGCTCAGAGTTTGTTATCTAATTTGTTTTGAAAGCAGCTTCAGAGATCAGAGCATTTGGAATTGTGGAACCAGAGGAGTGTATACATTTACAATATAGCAGAAGCATACTTCCCCATCACTGCAATGAAAGTTCCTTATTGGACCGACACAACAACAAGGCCAGTTGTCCTGTCTTAATCTCTGCATCAGCTATTTATCTGTTCTTCTCTTAAGACATGCTCTAACCAAAACCCGTGGCAAAGAATTCCTTGCTCTACTGATTCTTTGCACAAAGAAGTGGAAGTCCTTCGTGTAAGTTCCACTTAGATTGGTAAGAAACTGCAATGTGTTTCCTGAGTCATTCCTTCCTGTGGACAAGTTCTTTGTAAAAGTATCAATAGATTTTTTTTTTCTTCCCTTAGACGCCAACTGCAAGTTGCTGACATCCATAGAATTATTTTGTTTCCATTCTCTTGCCCTCCATTTATTTGCCCACTGACACTGACCCCAGTAGGAAAAAAGACAAATTATACTTGGGAGGCTGGAAGAATTTGAGGGGGGGCGGGGGAAAAAGGGAATGATCATTTCCTCAGGAATGGCCAAGGTGGTAGTGTGCTGGAACACACGTCTTCCAAACAGTTTGATCAATTGGATGTCTATACACAGAAAATGGGGCAAATATCTATCTAAGATTCCTGGGGTGGGGGGGGGGGGGGGGTGGACATTGTGGTGAAGCGTTTAATGATTGGCAGTTTTTTTCTGTTATTAGAGGTCTAAATAGACACACGTGGTTATGATACTGATATTTTTACTGCCGTTTGTTTCTATTTTACGGATAGATTTATGTTTTGTAATTTATGATTTACTTAACTTTCACGCTGACCCAAGGGTTTGGGGATTTTTTTTTAAAAGGACTCAATAAAATTTAAACCATTTAAAAAAATTTGTTTGATTTTTATGTGTTGTATAATAGTACAGAAAAGGGGTAATGAGTGGTTGGAGTCACAAGTTCCATTGCCCACATTTGAGGCCAGGAGCCCACTGATATTTGCACCAATTGTAATCTAATCTGGGTTTTGTATGAATGGAAGGTCCTTCCTATTTGTTAATGTTATCCCTTGTTTGCTGCTGAGAAAACGAAGTGTTTTAGTCTGCACTGAGGGCAGGCTTTGTAATAAGGGTAGGCCCATTGTCCAAGGGGAGGAGATTTTCTTTTGGGTGCCGGTGCTTTTCTTTGATGGTATCTGGGATGAGTGGAGTCCCAGATGCAGCAGCAGGGGCAATTTCTGCTCAGCACAGTCATCCCAGTGCCTGGGGTGTGGACGTTCAGTGTTGCTATGAAGAAAGAGTTAATCTCAGGTGCCTGCAACCCCCGTTGCTCAAAGGTGCCTGTGAGTAAATGTTTCTTCATGTTTGCTTGTACAACAATATTTTGGAATGTGCAATGTTAAAAGCTTGTCAGTCAAATGTGATCATTGCTTTTCCGGTGTTAAAAAAGTACAAATAGTTGAGCGTTTGCCACTGAAATTTTACTTTACTCGACGCAGGATATTCATCTGAGAAAACTCGAAAAGCAGAGAGCGACTTTCTTCACCAAAGCCACTGACTGAAGGGCGCTTTGTAGAGAGAAGGTGTCGCTCACTATTCCCGGACTTGCATGAGTCAGAGTTACTGAGTGATTTACTCATTCCATTTGAAATGAACCCCAGGCATATGTTAAAGAAAGAAACTTTAAAGGGCTCAGTCTGGCTTTAAAAAATGGGTTTGAAATTGGTTCTTGGATTATGGGTGTCAAAGATTGGTGATCTCCTTCCCTACCCTCTCGCCCAAAACTACTAATAAAATGGGAATAAAATAGTTAAGGATCCTGGGACATGAATGATTGAACGATAATTTGCTGAAGACTAAATGAGGAAAGAGGCAATATTCTCTGACTGTTTCCTGAATTTGTCCTTAATTTTAAATTTTGACATGCTGTATGTTAACAGGCCCTTTTGGCCCACGAGGCCATTTCTGCCCTATTGCACCCAATTGACCTACAACCTCTCTCTCCCCCCCCCCGCCTTCCCCCAATATGTTGTGAATACTGGGAAGAAAGTGGAGCACCCGGAGCAAACCCATTCGGACACAGGGAGAACACACAAACTCCTTACAGACAGCGCGGGATTCGAACCCCAGTTCCAGTCACTGGCGCTATAACAGTGCCACGCTAACCATGCCGCCCCACTCTCAAACTCTCAGTTGTCTTTGTGAAGCAAAGTAATTTTCACCAGGAAATTGTTATAATTTTGTATGGGCAAAATCAGTCAATTGTATCTTTACTGCTAATTACTCTCAGGTCACAGAGTCGTGGGAAGTAAGGAAAACAAGCTGTGAGGTCATGGAACCTATACTGATTAAAAAGGAGGAAGTGCTTGCTGTCTTAAAGCAAATAAGGATGAATAAATTCCCCAGGGCCTGACAAGATATTCCCTCAGGCCTTGAGGGAGACCTGTGTAGAAATTGCAGGGACTCTGGCAGAAATATTTAGAATGTCCTTAGCCATGGGTGTAGTGCCAGAGGATTGGAGAGTGGCTCACATTGTTCGTTGTTTAAAAATGCTCCAAAAGTAACCCTGGAAATGATAGGCCCATGAGCTTGACATCGTAAGTAAATTATTGGAAGATATTCTAAGAGATCGGATATACAATTATTTTGATAGCCATGGAATGAATGATTAGGGATAGACAAAATGGCTTTGTGCGTGGTAGGTCATGTTTCATCAATTTCATAGAGCTTTTCAAGAAGGTTACCAGGAAAGTTGATGAAGGAAAGGCTGTGGATGTTGTTGACATGGATCCTTTGACCAGGTTCTGCATGGGAGGTGAGTTAGGGTGGTTCAGGTGCTAGGTATTCATGGTGAAGTAGTGAACTGGCTTCAACAATGGCTGGAGGGGAGAAGCCAGAGAGGAGTGGTAGATGATTGCTTCTCAGACTGGAGGCCTGTGACTTGTGGTGCTCAGACCATTCCAGTTTGTTATCTATATCAAAAATCTAGATGATAATGTGATAAATTGGATCCGCAAGTTTGCAGATGACACTAAGATTGGAGGTGTTGTGGACAGAGAAGAAGATTTTCAAAGATTGTAGTAAAGATACAAAGTATCTGGACCAGCTGGAAAAATGGGCTGAAAAATGGCAGATGGAATTTAATGCAGACAAGTGTGAGGTGCTTCATTTTGGAAGGACAAACCAAGAAAGGACATATATGGTAAATGGTAGGGAACTGAGGGGTGCAGTAGAACTGAGGGATCTGGGAACACAGATACATAATTCCCTGAAAGTGGCATCACAGTTTGTAAAGAGAGCTTTTGGCATCTTGGCCTTATAAATCAAAGTATTGAGTACAGGAGTTGGGATGTTATGTTAAAGTTTATAAAACGTTGGTGAGGCCAAATTTGGAGCATTGTTTGCAGTTTTGGTCACCCAACTGCAGGACAGATATCAATAAGATAGAAAGAGGGCAGAGAAGATTTACTAGGAGTTTTGGTCACCCAACTGCAGGACAGATATCAATAAGATAGAAAGAGGGCAGAGAAGATTTACTAGGATGTTGCCAGAAGTTGGGGAACTGAGTTAATCAAGTTAGGACTTTATTCCCTGGAGTGTAGAAGAATGAGGGGAGATTTAATAGAGGTATTTAAAATTGAGGGCGATAAAGTAAATGTAGATAGGCTTTTTCCACTGAGAGTAGGTGAAAGGGGAAAAAATGAGGAGGAACTTCACACAGAGAGTGGTGGGAGTCTGGATGAGCTTCCAGCTGAAGTAGTGAATGTGGGCTCAATTTTAACATTTAAGAGGAATTTGGACAGGTGCATGGGTGCGAGAGGTATGGAGGGCTATGGACTGGGTGCAAGTCAGTGGAACGGCAACAAAAAAAATGGTTTGGCACAGACTAGAAGGGCTGAAGAGACCTGTTTCTGTGCTGTAATGTTCTATGGTTCTACTCTCGAACAACTGTGCTATGTTAGGTTTTTTCTAGAGCATGGCATGTACATGTAACTGGTTGAGGGGGTAACATAACCTGGCAAGAAAGCAAGAGTTTCACTAGCACTAGTCAGAGGAGAGATGCATCTTGGCTCCTGCCTCTAAATGTATGCATGAATTTCAGCCGCTAGTTTTACAAGCCTCCACGTATTCGGTTTCATTGACTTCAATGCTGGGTAGGTGAGTACAACTGGCAGGTGATCCTCTTACACGTGTTTAGTGCCGGCAAGCAAAATTGAATTATATAGAGTTTCTGAGCTGGCAATGAGTGAATGCTCAGAGCAGATGCGAGTCAGTCCGACTCAATTCCTGGCCCAGACCTGGTAACAGCTTGTGCCAGTGTAGATATGGTGCAAGTTTAATAATAACATTTTGCTAATTGGTTACAAATTAATTTTTTTTTACTGTCTACTCTCCAAATATTTCAATAAATTGCACAATCAATTCAGGCAGCTTGGTTAGCGCAACACCGGTAAAGCCCCAGGTGATTCGGATTGGAGTTTGAATCCCACGCTTCTCTGTAAGGAGTTTGCACATTCTCCCCATGTCTGTGTGGGTTCCCTCTGGGTGCTCTGGTTTCCTTCCACCAGGGGTCGTAGGTCAATTGGGTGGTACAGGCTCGTGGGTCAAAAACGCCTGTTACAGTGCTCTTTGTCTAATTTAAAAAAATAATGTCTACATTCAAAAAAATTTAAAAATTTACATTCAAAGCTCCAAACTCCAGACCAACTCCTAAGCTGCCCATTGAAGAAAATGTTCCCATCAAATTCTGTAGTAAAATGTCACACTGCAAATGCAAAGGTCGCCTGATATTCACCTACTCAAGTGATCTATAGCTCACTAAATTGGGAATGGCCCTGACTGTGCTCTCATCACAAAGTTTAATGGGTAGAGCTACATTTCTGTACCGATGCTGACTGTAATAAGTGATTACAGCTGAATTGATAGCAAGCCACATGCTTAGAAAATATGAAAGAATTAGAAAAGGGCAGGGAAGCTTTCCTAAATGAGCATAGATCTGCAGGTGTACTGAGTCTTTCATGTTGAAGTAAGACGCCATTCTGATCTTGGATTGTGGGAAAACCACTTACTTCCGTTGTTCTGCAGCTCTCTGAATTTCAAATTGGATGCAAGATATCTCCAGCCCCAAAGCTGGATTTAATTCTCTCTAAGGATCCTCATGAACTTTACATTATCTTCAGTATTCAAAATGAGTGCCCATGGCATAATCTCTCTCCTGCTCCAGCCTTCAATTTCCATCTTGACACTTTCTCCCTCGTTTTGCCAGTTTTTGCTTTCTATGAACCTCCCCCTTTCTCTCTGCTGCTGTTCTTTCTTCTCAACCTCTGCCATATTGCTCAGCGTTCTCCCTGTTTCCCCCTTTCTCCATTTCTACATTTCCAACAGCTTGCTGGCCACATTGTATTGAGCGAAACACAAAAGTCTGCAGATGCTGTAATTGTAGTAAAAACATAACAAGAAGCTGGAGGAACTCAGCTGATCTCACAGCATCCATAGGAGACAAAGATTTATTGCCGTCATTTCAGCCCTTCAAGGAATAAGCAGAATGAGTAAAAAAGGGGAAATATCAGAATACAGACAATGCTGGCTGGAGGAGGAATCGGGCTTGAGCCCTTTGTTAAGGTATGACAAGTTATTCCTTGATGAAGGGACCAAGCCCAAAATGTTGATTATGTATCCTTGCTGTATAAAGTACACTGTTTGACTGGCTGAGTTTCTCCAGCATTGTGTTATCATGTCATCAGATGCTGGTTTACAACCAAGATCTGCAGTGTAACAAATGCAGGGGTGGTACAGTTGGTGTAGCGGTTAGCGCAACGCCTTTACAGTGCCAGCGATCAGGACGGGTTCGAATCCCGCGCTCTCTTTAAGGAGTTTGTACGTTCTCCCTGTGCCTGCATGGGTTTACCCAGGGGTTCTGGTTTCCTTCCACCATTCAAAATGTAACCAGGAATGTAGGTTAATTGGGTGTAAATTGGACAGCACAGGCTTGTGGGCTGAAATGGCCTGTTACCATGCTGTATGTCTAAAAATAAATTTTTTTAATTAAAATTTTTAAAAAGTCCTAATTTTAAAACTCTCTTAAAAATAGACTGGAATAAATGAATTAATAGTGTTACTACAGAAAATATATTTGTGTTAGACTCTCAGTTGTGATGTTTTTATTTGTTTTAGTGGGTGTGCAGTCTATTAACAAACGTTCGTGAAGCTGCTAAATTTGTTCCAGAACACCACTAGCCACTGAGGTGGTCAAATGATATATGGGGTTTCTAGTTTAATTTTCCCTTAGTTGCTGAGGAAAACAATTCTCTGGTTAAAGTCTAATTCCGACAATTGATCTAACTTTAGTTAGGACTAATTTTGTTTTCAAGACAGATTTAAAAGTTTTATTATTTTCTCCCTCAGTTAAATGCTAAATAATCTGAAGATATATACTGGGTGGTTTTTTTGGGCCTGATTCCCTATGAAAAGTAGACTCCAAAAAAGCATCTGAAACCACTTTGGAACATGTGGTTGCTCCAGTGCTTTCCTGAGGTATAATCGCTTGCCTGGATTAATGGAATAATTATTATGCTTACTGTTTTATTTCAAAAAAATTCCTTGAAGCCCAGAAAATGGGATATTTTTCCTCTAATATTTTTGGTCATACCTGTTACTTGAATAAAATTCTATCATTGTACTGTGAAATTCATCTCCAGTCCTTTGTGATTAACTTTCTGGTACCTCAGGATGGAAGCACATTTTTTTAAGTTGGGGACTTCTTCAATCTGAGAAATGAAATGAATTTGAAATGCACTGGCAATTTAATCAATCTTAATCATATATGAGTCTTAACAAAACTCTCCAGCCATTAAAATTTCCAGAACAAAAGAAAGCCCAAGCTGGTGCAATTGCACATGAAAGATACAGGCCTACCTGAGAGGACTGCCTCATACTTTTCCGACAGTCAATCTGTGACGAACTACTTTTTTATGAGGCCAGCAGTGTGAAAAAAATGGCACAAAGGTAAAGTATTCTATCATTTTTCTGACTTATTTTGGTGGACCTGCCCCTTTAGTTCATGCACAACTTTAAAATGAAATAATTGCGGAGACATTTCACTTCTGACACAAATTCGAGATAAACCGGTTAATTCTTCAGTTTTAACACTTGACAGTCAAGTTATTTTCCACCCTTGTTGTAAAAATATACACTCACCCAGCATTTCTTCCTCCTCTGAAGTTTGAACTTGTGCTCAGGGTTCAGCTTCTGAAATGCTTCACTGTTTCACACGCGTGGCTGTCTGTCATGTTTGAGCAAGGGTTATAAACCCTGAAATGTATGCTGATGGGTGAGCAAGCCACCCCACTGGCTGGTGGTTAACTGTGGGTGTGCTGTGCGTGGTCGACTGATGTGCAAAGGCAAGAAGGACCATTCTAAATGATCTCCTGAAAAGCAGAGCCATTGGAAGTCTTTATCTTCATGCTTGTCCTCAACCTAAGCTTCACCCATACATACTTCCCACCTGTAACACTATCAAGAACAGCTCTCGATATGACTCTGAAGAAGCCTGGCATCAGTCTGGAGATTGTTTCGCGACCTGTGGCTTATGGCTAGAGAGAACATTCCTGTGTCTCATTTTCCACCAAACTACTCTGACCCGAACTGTCCCAATCCCACTCTTCCCCCTATGTCGATAAATGATATCAAACTACTCTTAGAAAAATCCTTTTTAAATGAATACTCATCAATGCAGATCATTCAGCCTGAAATGTTCCAATGAAACAGTGTTTAGCAAAAATTAGATATTTACACCGTCAAGGACATTCGAACTGAGTTAGAACTTGCCAACTACGACAACGTTCCATGAGCAGATCCTATGGAGGGTGTAGTGTGAGGAGCATCTGAGAAACCGATTTGATACAGCAGCAACTAGTGTTCCAGCCCAAGGAATTTAGTGTTACCCTGCGTTTGTGGGGAGGAGTAGGAGGATGGGCATGGAATTTCATTATTCTCTTACTGATTATCTAGGACACATCTTTGGGAATGATTGCTGCAAATATCCATTTACCAGTTATTTGGGATATAAATTCTCATTTAATTATGCCTATTAATCAGACAATGCCTTAGAATATGCTTCACTTATAAAATTCAAATTTGAGGTCATAAATTTTCCAGAGGTAGAATGTTGCACTGTTATTATGTCATATGTGACCAAGGGTAAACATCTACCCTATTTTGTCTTAAAAGATCAGCAAATTCCTTGCCAGAAAAGGCAGAGGAGTTACTGTTTACAGAGTAAAAGGAGAATTCTTGAAAACAAAATCGCCCAATTTTAGTTTCCATGCGATTTCTTATGCAGGGGTTTCTCACCTTTCAGACTCAGTTATTACCAGGGAAGATGTAGCTTCAATCCACCTTGATGGTGATGAAATATCTGGGCACAACTAATACCTTACCCCACGGTACCAATTCATGATTTGAATCAGCGTTTTCTTTCGATCACATTTGAACTGAAAGGAGAATGAGGGAAATTAGAAAACGTTTAGCCATCCAACAATTTCCTGTCATCACAGGCTGAGTTGATATGCTTTTTAAATATTATCTTCTTTCTTTTCATCTTATGATTCCAACCTGGCCAATAAAAGAATAATTTAAAATGAAAACCTTTGAAGCCAGTTCAAGGGTGAGAGGGTGGGAGAGGATAGGCATTTTTTTCTTCAGTTAATGAAGAAAGAGGGATCTTGTATGCTGGAAGCAGTGTTATAAAGCTCACAGCTTGGAACTTGGACTGTCCAGGAACTGCTATGTAGGTGGTGCTGAGAAAAGAAGTGATCTTGTATGACTAATACAATCAATGCAAGTTATAGACGGATACAATATGAGTTCTTGCATCAGCTCTATCTTACATAAATCAAATTCTAATATACCTGATATATGTTTTAGATGTGGGGAAGAAACAGGTAGCTTTTTACATTCCACTTGGTCCTGCTCTAAAATGGAACCCTTTTGGGTAAATTTAAGAATTTTATTAAACTGGATTATTGGGAAGCAGTTGCCACAAAGACCAGATGGTCCATCGCAAAGATGGTTTCTCTTTGGAAATATTGTAGGCATAGACCTAAAATGAGGATGTCCAAGTGCCAATTAGAATTTCTTAAAATTGCATTTGCAGTGGCCAGGAAATGTATTGTGATTACCTGGAAATCTGATTCCCTTCTGGACATGGCCTGATGGAATGTGGAAATGCATCTTTGTGTTCCCCCTGGAGAAAATGACTTACAACTTAAAGAAGAAGTCTAATATGTTTTTGCAGGTATGGCAGCCATATTTGCACAATACAGGGCTGAATATTTAAGACATTTTTTTTCTATTTTCAAATTTTCTATACTTTTTTTTTCCCTGATATTTGAGATCCAGGTAAGAAAAAGAGTTGGATTTTCTGAATTGGATTCCAGATCCTGATAGTTCCTCTTTCTTTCTTTCTTTTTCTTCATTCTATTTTCTGATTCACTTTTTCTTACGTTTCTATTTTCTTTTCTTTATCAAGAGATTTTTTGGGGGGGAGGAGGAGGGATGGGGTTGTTCTGAAATTTGGACAACCTGCATCAATGATTCATTTTCATTTCTTTTATGTATTTGTGATGGTTAATTCTTGATACTTGTTCGACCACAAAATTAAAATAAAACATTCAAAAAAAAGTGATCAGATTTTTTTTTCCATAGAAGCATCCTATAATTAGCCACGTTTCGTAGGAATGGTGACTACTTTGAAGGACCAGTTTTGCTGTGATCCACAGAATAATTTTAGTTAAGAAATGCCGGCACTTTGTTTCCAGGGCGGTGTGACTCATCAGCTTGTGGGTGTTGTAGTTGTGGAGACCAATTTGTGAAGCTTGATGATTGTACGATGTACAAAATGGAAAAATGAAGTACGTTGCCAACAGTCTTGATGAGAACCTGATCCAGTTGTCATTACAGAACTTGTTCTACAATCAAATCTCTCAACGCGAGTTGGAAACAAACTGTTGTAGAGGAGTGAACAGAACTTGCTGGTTTCGTTTTATCAATGTCGATAGCATAAGTAAAATGGAAAATAAGATAAGGCTCAAAAATAACCACATTACTTTGGATTTATTGAAGAAGCAGTGTGATGTCTATATTCTGTTTCTCGACAGAATTGTCCACATTGAACTGAGAAGAGCAAATTTATTTTCAAATGGACCTTTTTTCAAATTCTGCCACAGGTGAAATAATATTATACTGGTTTGTTAATATGCTGCATGTAAATTGTTTGGAAAAATAATCAAGTTTTTGAATCAGAGGGGGTTTCTACAAGGAAAGGGTGCATTTTATTGTGACCAGGTTTGAAAGTTGTTCAGGACTATCATGGGTTTAACATGCTGAAATTTTGTCTAGAATAAAAGCATTTTCTCTGCCATTTTATGATACAGATTCACTTTATCTGCCCCACACACACACACACACACACACACACACCACACACACACACACCCACACCACACACACACTCTACACATACCCACACCACACACACACTCTACACACACCCACACTCTACACACACCCACACCACACACACACTCTACACACACCCACACTCTACACACACCCACACCACACACACACACACACCACACACACACACCACACACACACACTCTATACACACACACACACACTCTATACACACACACACACTCTATACACACACACACACACCACACACCACACACACACTCTACACACAACACACACACACACCACACACACACACACACTCTCTACACACACACCACACACACACCACACACCACACACACACTCTACACACACACCACACACACACACCACACACACACTCTACACACAACACACACACCACACACACACTCTACACACACACCACACACACACCACACACACACTCTACACACAACACACACTCTACACACAACACACACACCACACACACACTCTACACACACACCACACACACACACCACACACACACTCTACACACAACACACACACCACACACACACTCTACACACACACCACACACACTCTACACACACACACACACTCTACACACAACACACACACCACACACACACTCTACACACACACTCTACACACAACACACACACACACCACACACACACTCTACACACCACACACACACCACACACACACACCACACACACACTCTACACACAACACACACACCACACACACACTCTACACACACACCACACACACACTCTACACACACACACACTCTACACACAACACACACACACACACACCACACACACACTCTACACACACACACTCTACACTCAACACACACACACACACACCACACACACACTCTACACACACACACACTCTACACTCAACACACACACACACACACACACACTCTACACACGCACACACTCTACACACACACCACACACACACCACACGCACACTCTACACACAACACACACACACCACACACACTCTACACACACACACACTCTACACACACACACACACTCTACACACACACTCTACACACACACACACACCACACGCACACTCTACACACAACACACACACACCACACACACACTCTACACACACACACACACACTCTACACACAACACACACACACACTCTACACACACACACACACTCTACACACACACACACACACACACACACCACACACACACTCTACACACCACACACACACTCTACACACAACACACACACACACACCACACACACACTCTACACACACACACACCACACACACACTCTACACACACACACACACTCTACACACAACACACACACACACACCACACACACACTCTACACTCCACACACACACACACACACACACACACACACACTCTACACACCACACACACACACACACTCTCTACACACACACACACTCTACACACACACACACACACACCACACACACACACACACCACACACACTCTACACACACACACACACACACACACCACACACACACACCACACACACACTCTACACACAACACACACACACACACACCACACACACACTCTATACACACACACACACACACTCTACACACACACACACACACACACCACACACACACTCTACACACAACACACACACCACACACACACTCTACACACAACACACACACACACACCACACACACTCTACACACACACACACACACTCTACACACAACACACACACCACACACACACACACACCACACACACACTCTACACACACACCACACACACACTCTACACACCACACACACCACACACACACACACACACACACACACCTGTTAATGGCCTTGATGTGCAGAGTCATATTTTCACACGTCTTATTATTCATCTGAGTTAGAATTATTTTGACCTCTAAGAGTTAATCTTTGCCTTCCGTAAATCAAAATTCTTGTCTCCTATTCAGGACATGTGCGTTAATCTGCCTGAACTGTAAACGAGTTCCCCTGCACAGCTGCATCGGTGCTTAATTTGTCACTCCTTGAAAGAGCTCCAGTGTTCCGACATTGTGAGGGTCATAGCTCCAGGGACAGCTGTTACTATTAAAAATGAATTTTTTTTGATACAGGCTTGTTCCCTCTCGCACTCTCCCTGTTTGAATATAGAAGTCATTGTTCTCTGGTGTGTTGGTGGCTGCCAGAGAGCACTGGAGCAAGCTCCTGGCAAGGCTCTGCACACTTGGGTATCTTGCCATTCCTCTCCTATCTTAAAACTGCAGTGCTCTCTCGTGGGAGAGAAACCCTTAAAGTGACAAATGTTTTAATTGTTGGTCATTATTCTTTTTTTAGTCTCCGTAGATCAATGGTTAATCCCTGTTTGAGAATGCACCAGTTTTATTTTGATACTGCGGTAAGTCTGCGTGACTTTTTCTTTGCGTGATCTGAAGTAATAGGTGTTCAAGTTGAATATTCAATTTGTGATAGCTTTGTTAGTTTTGAATTATTTACGATTATTGATGATGTGAAACATTTAAACCTATTGCCCTTATCTCCCCTCCTCTTCCCCCCATAATCGAACCCTTATTTACACAATACACAATATCCTGCATTAACTGTTTCAGTTGGGACGTAGATGTACGCATACATAGGTAAACGCACGCACACCTTCTTTGGGTTGGCCACGGTCAAAGTTAAACTGCGTTAATGGAAGCATTCTTAATGAAGAAATTTTATCCCTCTAGTTTTGGTTCTCAGGAATGAAGAGAGATACTTTTCTATCGTTCAAGGAAAGAGATGAAATCCTGCTATTTTGCCAAGAGTCTACATTGGCAGCAAAAAGTGGGTGGATCAATTCAATACATCAATCAGCAAGTCATCCAAAGTCGCATTACTCTCTCGACAGCCACCTGACTTGGATCTTTTAACAATGTCCAGTTTGGTGCTGAAAGTTTAGATCAACTCAGATAGGGGTATGGGTTTGAACATCAAACATAAAGTACTGGGGTTGAAGAATGTGGTTTCGCAAAGACAATAAGCACAGGAATTGTTTGTCCCTTTTTTTTTAGTTAGCACCTATTTACATATTAAACTTCTTGTGAAATAGTATATTCCTAACAATTACTGCGATACTACTTTTTAAAGTTAGTTCAGGCTCATCTAATGGAAAAAAATGTAAAGTCCAAAACTAGGCTTCAATATTGCCTGCAGTATAAGTTTGGAAATTATTTTTAACAACTGTTCTACAGTGCAACTGGTACTTAGGAGTGGAACGGTTACTGTTGGGCATTGAGTTCATCAGCCCAGATGTTTAATGTCCGTTTATCGCAATAAGAGTGACCTTCAGGGGAAAAAGGTGACTCCATGTGGGAGTCATGCATGTGGAATTTACAGACTTTGGTTAAGTAGAACTTGTTGCATTTTTAACAGCTCTGATTAAAGAAGACAGCTTTAACGCAACTGCAGCTTAACCCTTTCCAAATCTGAATTAATCTTTGTGAGATTTCCCATTTGGCTTGGTTTCTGCACCTTCTATTTCTATTGCTTTGCACCCCCTTCTGTTAGGGTACTGTTGTTTTTGTCACACATCAGATGAAATAGACCAGAGGTGCCTCTCTTGTGGTCTCTTAAGTGTAAGCAAAATGGACAATATTATAATTTACTTATAGATAACATATGTTAGAAGCATTTCTATGTTAAATTAGAAATGTATGCAACATTTTGAATAGATTTTTCAGCTGATCGTAAATTTATTTCAAAGTGTGCTGAATTGATGGAAGCATGTAGTGTATTCCCATGGGTGGGGGGGTGGTGGGGGGGGGGTGGGGAGAGAAAAGGGGCCATCATAAATCATCAGTACTTGGGAAATGATGACAAAAGTTGCCAATTGAGTATAGTGAACTTTAGACCTTGACTCTTCTCCCAGTATTTATTCTGATCATGTCAGAATCTTCTGAATTTAATTGTTTTTTTTTCTGATATTATTACAGATTTTGATTTTGTTTGGTAATTATTTATACATTTGCATTTTGTTAAAATTATACAATTTTTATAGGGCATTATCAGCTGGATTTCATCGGGATAGAGGGAACAGTGAACACATACATTTTCATGGTAGCAAGAATGATAATGTTATACAGTTTTAAAAAAAAGTATGTTTAAGAAGGAATATTTACTGACTTTTAAATTTAGACAAATTTAACTTTAGACACATAGCACGGTAACAGGCCATTTCGGCCCACGAGTCCATGCCACCCAATTTATCTACACCCCCGCTGGGAGAAAACTGGAGCTCCCGGGGAAAACCCGCGCTGTCACGTGGAGAACGTACAAACTCCTTACAGGCAGCACGGGATTCAAACCCCGGTCCCAATCGCTGGCGCTGTAAAGGCAATGTGCAAATCGCTGTGCCAACCGTGCTAGGTTTTTATTGTTGTAAATGAATGTTTTCCCTCTGAAGCTGCTGCAAAACACCGAATTTCGTGACTTGTTCATGAAAATAAATTCTGATTCTTTCTGTTTATATTGTGCACAGATTTAAATTGGTGCTGATTTATTAATTTTCCAAAGATATAAATATGCATTGATATGCCAGTGAAATGCAGAATACACAGTGTTTTTTTGTCTGATTATCCAGTGTCTCTAAGGAAAAGTATGAATGTCCAGTTATTACACCTTCAAATGGTGTTACAGCAAACCTCGATCAGGAAATGCCTCTTGTTGATGCAGTCCAGTGAATGGCAGATATAATTATGACAATTTTCAGTGTGCTGTTGTCCCATGATGTTTCTCAGGAAATATGAGAGTTAGTCTGAGGCCATGAGATAGTTGAGGTTAATTGGAGGATGTCTGGTAACAGATAGCAACAAATGAAGGACATCACTTGTATTAGGGGCCACGATCATGTTGAAGATTATTACACGGTTCGATGCCATTGGAAATAAAAGTTTATAATTACTGTCAACATATTGTCCTCTGAAGTACTGTACCTGCTGAATGTTCGTGAGATCCGTCTGGTAGCTCATCGTTTAAGCAAGCGTTTCATTCTTCTGCTTCACAAAGTGTAGATGATTGTTGTGATCGGACAGATCTATCACCAATGTACATAGTGTATATAGTTACTGTATCTAGACTGTGCTTACAGCGATTGGCTGAGAGCTAAGCCACTCCTATTGTCTGGGCCTTAAAGGGTTGTGTCCCTAGCCAGGTCGGATCATTCCGGACTGGTCGGCCACCTGTGAAGAGCTCCGGTCTTTTGCTAATAAAATTGTAGAGCTCGTCGAAAGAACCAAAGACTTGTTGATCCAAACCAATCCGAATCAGGAACCACTGTACCGGCATGGCTCACCGTCCCTGGCCCCGTCCTTTTGCGACGCCACGTCCGGCACTCAAAGAACGACCCCTTGGTCGACCGAGTGACTCTACTCCACGCGAACCCACATTACGCATACGTGGAGTTCCCAGACGGGCGGGAGGACACTGTTTCGGTGCGGGACCTAGCTCAGGACGCGGTAGACCCAGCAAACCCCCCAACTCCTTCTCCAGGCCCCGTGCCGCAACAGAAGGACCAACAGCACCCCAATGACCCGGGCCACCCTGCCGACAAAACGACTGGGGAATTGAGCGACGGAGCAGTCGCACCCGACGAGCCCGCTGGCAACACCACTCCAGTGACCCCAATCCCGGCACCACGGCGGTCACGCCGGATGGTCAGACCCCCTGACCGCTACAGTCCTTGACCTACCCCTTCCTTTCATTCTCTCCCTCGTTTTTGTTTTTTTTCCCAGGGTCAATTCTCCAAGAAGGGGTGAATGTGATAGTACAGGTCTATCACCAATGTACTTAGTGTATATAGTTACTGTATCTAGACTGTGCTTACAGCGATTGGCTGAGAGCTAAGCCACTCCTATTGTCTGGGCCTTAAAGGGTTGTGTCCCTAGCCAGGTCGGATCATTCCGGACTGGTCGGCCACCTGTGAAGAGCTCCGGTCTTTTGCTAATAAAAGCCTTGGTTTGGATCAACAAGTCTTTGGTTCTTTCGACGAGCTCTACAATTCTACTGCAACATACTGGAGTATAGGAACCAAGATTCATGTTCAGATTTGTCTCTTAGGACAGGCACGTGAAGACACACTGGTTCATGGCAGTGCAGTGCCTGATCATGCCGGAGCTCGGTGACGTGGCAACCAAGGAACATATCCAGAACATAAACATGACTGGAACTCGTCAATGCATCAGGCAGAAACATTTTGCCAGCCTTTAAGTCTGTGATAATTTGTGAAAACCTTACATTTGTCCTTGCTGATGTTTATCACCTCCATTTATGTCACTTTTTAAAATCTTTTCTGCCAGAAACTTTAAACTCACATTAAGGCAATCATTTAGCACATTCGTGAAGGATGTCTGTGTGCATTAGGGTTAACTTTCTGAAAATATAAAAATAGTTAACATTAAAGGTTAGATTAAATGCTGGACACTTATTGCTGACTCAGGCAAAATTGATCCCTGCATGGCATTGAGATCGAATCCAACCCAGTGTGAAAATGCTCCAAACCTACCCATTCATGGCAATGAAAGAGTTAAAAGAAGACCCCCATTATTGCCGAACAAAAACATTTCTTTTTAATCTTGGGGAGTAGAGGTATAGAACAACTGTGAAAACAAGGCAGATTACTGTAAATTTGGAATCAATCCAGCTGAAAATGAATCCCTAAAGATGATGTTTGTACAAATTAACAAGGGCACAAGTTAAGGTGAAGACTGTGCAAATAGCTCACTGAACCATGTAAATAGTTACCATGATTGTATATCTTAATAATCTATTGTAAACAACATATGTGGCGGTATTTTGTAAAAGGGCAACAAAGCTTAATTCTGATCTATGTGTGGGCTGAACAGTCTTCCAGCACCATCCTGCTAGCTAACGTAGCTGACGCTTGAAGCTACAGCAGGGGTTTTGAAAAGCACATTTTTCCCACTGATGATGCGACAGGAAATTCTAAATATACTTATTACTATGATAGACAGGAAACCATGTTTCAACAATTTCCTCAAATTAATAAGTTTTATTTGTGCAGTCATTTGTGAAAATGAACTCAAAATTCAATAATTTTCCTCCCATTCCCTGAGAGGGGAATGCCCATAAATGGCAGCTTCCTTTCCAGGGTGACTTCACTGGAAGATTTTCAGAAATCTGAGTGAACTTTGAGGAATTGCAATAACTTGCTTATAAATAAGGCATGTTTAAACTTCTATGCTCTGCAATTACCTAAATGGTAAGGATAAACATGGCTGTGGATAAGTAATCTCATTAATCATATGCATGGATGGTAACTTGGAAGCGTTAAATAGGAAGCAAAGGGAAGCTTCGTGATGGTGGTAGGAAAAAGAAACAAGAAACCATCAGGACTAATTGGATTGGAAGTTAATGAACCTTTTAGAGCCTTCCTTTAGCTGGCCTGGCACAACGATAAAATGTTCAGAAAAGATACCAAGGGAAGAAAGGGACAGCCTTGGTAAATGATGCCATTGAACAGAAAGATTGCACTTTAAATTTAGACATGCAGCACAGTAACAGGCCCTTTCAGCCCAAGAACATGTGCCCCACAATTACACCCAATTGACCTAAAACCCCGGGGTGGAACGAAACCGGAGCACCTGAAGGAAACCCATGCAGACACAGGAAGAACATATAATCTCCTTACAGGCGCCGTAATGTTGTTACACTAACTGCTTTGCCAACCATGCTGCCCGATTTTGTTTTTATCAATGGCAAGTTTTATCCATGTCTGAGTTGAGTTGACAAGTAATAAAGGCTGCAGAAATGGTGCTGTAAAACTCCATGACTGGCTAACAGAAACAAAACGCCAATTCTCAGCAGGCGACATTGGTGAAGAGAGAAAGAGAAATGATAAACACTTTTCCTCAGGTCCAAACAGATGCCGTGTGATTTGCTATTTTATATTTTTATTTTTTAATGTTAAATGATAAAGTATGATTTTGCCACATCACTCAAGTAGCTTGTATGGAGTCCACTCAGAAGCTCCAGGTCTTATCTTTCTCTATTGCCTTTGTGCATGCCACACCTTTACTCACTGACTGTGTCAGTTGAACAGCAAAACCCTTGGTATCCGTTACCTATGGAGATTAGTAAATGCCGATAACCAAGTTTTCCAGTTGCCTTTTTCTTTCATTTTAAAATATTTTAATTGATGTTTATATTATGCACAATTGAACAATATGGTTAAAAGCTGACGTAGGAATGAAGTGACCACAACCTGAAGATGGGCAGCAGAACCAAAGTTGCAGAACACCCCAAATTCTTTAAGTTATAGTAATAGTCCATAAATGGGTCCCATGTGTTTCGGAAGTTAATATTTGAATCATTAATGACATATCTAATTTTTTCTAAACTTAAACAAGGTATAATATCACTTCACCATTGTCTGTGTGTTGGTGGAGTATTGTCTTTCTATTTAATCAAAATTGCACATCTGGCTATTAGTGAAGTAAAAGATAAATTTTGGTTTTGAGTTGGAGTCAATAAAGCTTCGTCATCTTGAAATGATCTGAATGGAGCAATTAAAGGGCAAGGTTCTCATTTGAACTTAAGCATCACCAATAATGTTTGATTGATATCTTTCCAAAATTTTTCTAAACTAGTCTAGAGCATGTGAACCAAAGAAGCTTCACAAATTGCCTTTAACACAAATTTTACATTTGTCACATTGAGGAGTGAAATCTGAATAAAAACGAGACCATTTAACTTTAGACATATGTACTCTATGGACCACTTTAAATTGCCACAGTGTCCTGCACAAAAGGAGGTCGTATTAATCAGATTACAAATAGAGTCCCAAAACTCATCTGAGATTGAAAGATTCAAATCCTGTTCCCAATCATTCTTGATTTTAAATAACAAAGCTATCTTTAAATCAAGCAACTTATTATAATATAAGAGATATTAACCCTTTATGATAAAGTTGCAAATCAAAAATGAATTGAGGATGTTTGCCGCAGGAATTCGCAGAAAGGGAGGGGTTTGAGATTGGACAAAATGTCTAACTTTTAAATATCTAAAAAAATGAGTGTTTGGTAAATTAAATTTTATCTCCAATTGTTTTTAATAAAACATTTAATACCCAATCTGTGCCAGTCATTAAAGACAGTATCTTGCAAAGAAGGTTGGAAAAAAATGATTAGATATAATAGGGCTGGCAAGAGAAAAACTTCGAAATCCAAAAAACCTTCTAAATTGTGCCCATATTCTCAAACTATGTCTGATTATCAGTTAATTTATATAAAGAAGAGGATTTTTAAAAAAGACTCTAGAATTGACAACATAAAAGTACTTTTAGAAAATTCAGTTCAATTTCTATCCATGAATGGCAGTCAAATAGATTATTGAAGTGTAACAAAAGAAGCAAATTTCATATATTGATCACCCAATAATAAAATCTAAAATTAGGAAATGCCAAGCTACTATTTCTTTTTTTTTTTTTCACACCATAAATCACATTAGCCATGATATACACTATTTCTTTTTCACACATATACAGTGACTTTTTCTCCCCCCCCCCCCCTCCTCCCAAGCCACCCCCCCACCCCCCCCTCTCATCCATTTTAGGTATACAATCTAGGTTGCATTAAGCCAGTCAGACAATGTTGTCATTCAACAAAATTACACCAGAAATTCTACTGAGTCCATTCTTTTCTTTCCTTCTCCTTCCATCAACTTAGGTAATGTTTGTCCCCGGTAGGTTTACGCTATTGTATTTAATGTAAGGCTCCTATACTTGTTCGAATATTTCAATATTATTTCTTAACCTATATGTTATTTTTTCTAATGGAATACATTTATTCATTTAAATTTAGTAGTTTCTTCCTTTTTAATTTGGTTATGTATTCCATTAATATTTAAAGACATATAGTTCAGCGTAGCCCTTTTATATTTTGTTTATCTTCTCTTTCCGTTTTTCCATCATTACCTTTCCTCCTTTTCCATTTCTGTTTTCTTATTTTCAACTCTTTATAAGACAACATTTCTACAACATCCAACATTTTCCTTATTCTCCTATTTCTATCTTATTTATCCCCAATCTCCCCTTCACCTCCTGAGTTGTCCTTTATCCCTTGTCGGACAACCACATCTCCCCTCTCCATTTGGATTTGCGAATCCACTCGCAAGCATCAACTGATTTTGCAGTGCCAAGCTACTATTTCTTTTAGATGTTTGAAGATGAGCTTTATTTAAGTGTGGGAATTTTCCTTGCCATATGTCGGAAAATATAAGCGAATCAAGTGAGTCAAAAAAGGATTTGGGAATGAAAATTTGTATTTATTGGGCAAGAAGGGGACCATCTCAATAGCAGTAATTTGACTTGATTAAATAAAGTCGGAAATCTTTCCTTAAAAAGAAGTTTATAACTCCTTGTAATTGTAATACCGAGATGGGTAAATTGATCCTTCACAATCTTAAAAGGGAAATGAGAATATCTTGGTGTAGAACCATTTAAAGGTGAAAGTTCACTTTTATGCAAATTCAACTTGTACCCAGAAAGCAAAGCTAAATATGCTTGATAAAGAAACATCTGGATTCGATACAAAAAGCAAAAGATTATCTATAAGGGAACTTTATATTCAATGCCATTCCTATGGATCCCTATAAAATCTCTACTTTCACAAGGAGCATTTGCTAGAGGTTCTAATTCCAAGTCAAAAAGTAATGGACTTAAAAACACCTCTCTGGTCAGTTAGGAATTGGAGTCTTGGGGATCAGGTTGGGACATCAGTTGGAGAGCCTGTGATCATTTGATGGCAGGAAATAAGGTTGCCATCAGGTGGCTGGGTAATCTGAAGAAGAATGGGCTGCAGACCAATAGTGGATGGGAATATGTGGATAGAAGATAACTTCCAGTGGATTAATCTTCAGGTGGGTCCAGGTTCCAACTCTATAAAAACTGAATCAATTTCTGGATGGACCATATTTGAACTTCTGTGTTCAGTTTCCTTACTACAGGAAAGATGTGGAAGCTTTGGCGAAGGTGCGGAGGAGATTTACTCAGGATATTACCTGTTTTTTTTTTTCCTTTCTTATGAAAGAAGGTTAACTGAGCTAGTTAACTCTTTGGAACAAAGAAGAATGAGGGGGTCTACAAGATTATGAGAGGCAGAGAGAGGGTGGACTTTTTCCCAGAGTGACAGCAGCTAAAACCAGAGAACATGTGTTTATGGTGAGGGGAGGAATGTTTATGATAGATGTCGGGGGTAAAGTTTTTACTCAAAGACTAATGAGTGCCTGGAATGCTTTGCCCGGGATGGTGGTGGAGGCTGGTACAACAGGGGTATTTAAAAGGTTCTCAGACAGCCAAGAATAATGCAAGGTTATGGATGGGAGCCTTTCTCCCTGACCCTGAAAGCAAGTATTTAATCGCCTTTTTTTTAACTGTTTCACTTACCTATGTGAACATGACCAACACAGTATGGGGGGGTGGGGGGGGGTCATTTTCATCCCGGTACTTACCTGCCAACATAGGTAGTATCACTGTAAATGTTGCACTAAACCTGCTTTGCTTGGTTCAGTCTGAACGCTCCGATCTGATCCCACCTAGATTTAAACACAGGTTGTTGACACTGGGATCTCAGTGTGAAAGCACCTTGAGTTGGTTAATATAGGTCAGCACAATGTCATGGACCAAAGGGCCTGTTCAGAACTGTATTGTTTGGTGTTCTATGAAACAGCTCCAAATCTGACCACATGGGTCTCCCTATAAAACAGATCTTATATACAGTGAAGGCCTCCTTCTGTATGTGGGGGGGGGGGTCTGTGAAAGTTAGAGGCACTTCAACACTGGGCATGTCCGTGGTGTTAGCATGTCAAGCAACTTGAAACCAGATCTATCCTGTGTTTTGTGTGAAATTTTCTTTGTATAGAGCAAAAAAAGTCAATAGAATTTCAAAAGACTGATATTTATTGGTTTGATACGTGATTGCAGTTTGTTCCAAGAACCCTTTTCTTTATTGTAGAGAATAATTTAAATTGGAATTTGGTAAATATTTGTAAAGTACAACTATGAAGAAAAAAGAATCAGATTTTTTTTTTCCTTTTCTCCCTCTGACCTTGTTTATCTCTATTTATCTGCCTTTGAGACAGAAGATCAATTTACAACAAACCACGGCCACCTTCTCCGCCTGTACCACCATTTGGATCTGTCCCTCTTGGTCTCCACTCTGTCATTGACGTTCCCTTTGTCTTCATTAACTCTCCATCATCTCTGTAACTTAAAAAAAATGGTGGTATTGCTGTAACAGCAGTGGCTCCACCAGTGCGGACCCGGGGAGAGTTGGGAGTGGAGGCAGAGCGCTCTGCAACAGGGCTCTACTGCACAGTCCTACGACTGACGTATCCTTTCAGGCTTTAAACAGCTTGTTAAAGGAGTCAGTGGTGTTTTTATTCTATTAAACCTACGAACACAGGGTCTGGGCCCAAGTTGGCGGCGCCTGTTTTTGGCAACAGCCTCGAGGGGTTGCAGAATCCGGGGAAGCAGAGGACTAGAGCAGGGCACCAGAAACACTTCCGCCCCCCCTCCCCCACCCATTTGAGAGGGAGAAACAGAGGAGATGACTCTTTGGGATGGGGCTCTACGGCTGAAGAACTCATAGGCTATTGATGACCTACGGTAAGGAACCCACGCAGGCTGCGAGCTGCTGGCAACCTGCGGTTAAAGGACTCGCACCAGGCTTTAGACTGCTGGAGACTGGTTGAAGGGGTATCAGGTATCGGAACTAGGTTGCGAGAAGGTGCCGAGGGCGGGAGGGGCTCCCAAGAGGCCTTGGGGCGCTGAAGACTTCCTGATCACATATTGGATCTGGAGCTCCGGTTGCCGATAGTTTGGACTAAAGTCTTTGTGGTTGCAGAGACCCTTAGTGACTCTGGGGGGACTCTCTTTTGCTTTTTCTCAGACTGTAAGGGGCACTGGGCAATTTCTGCAGATGGCAAATCTATCTAACTTTCGGCAGACAAAATGCAATTTTGTGTAATATTTCATCTGTTTTATAATGTGGCAATAAAAGAATCTTGAACCTTGAATAAATCATGCCTCTTTCCCAACTTTCTCCATTTCTCACGAAAGATTATCGACTTGAAATGCTAATCCTTTTTCTGTCCCTACAGATACTATCTGACAGACTGAGTATTTCCGGAAGTTTCCAGCTTTATCTCAAATTTCTAGCATCTGCATTTTTTTTTTGATGTTGCTTTGCTCTTGTGGGTTCGTGCAGATTGCTTGAGTGAATCCGCTGGTGATTGTACAAACACAGTGGGCTGCCTTGACTACTTCTGTCTGTATTTGTACGAGTTTACCAGCCAAAGATAAGAAGGGATTATAATGGACAGCGGATTTTGAATGTGCCTTTAATTAAATTTAATGTTAGTTGTCATTTGAGGGAACAAGATGTGACCTTTCTGAAAAATCATCTTCAGCTAAACTGACTTTGAGGCTCTCAGAAAGAAGGGGCAACTTGCCAGACCTCCGTGCAAGTTCAGTAGTTCAATCCACTGTATCAGTCATAAATAAAATACAGGGAACACAGAGATTGTATCTTTTGTTATTCTTTCTCATCGCACACAGAAGCATCGAAACCTCAGCGGTTACTTTTACTCTTGGTCTGTTTGCAATTACATGACTTGAGTTGCTTAAACTATAATAACTAAAAGGAAATATTGGTGCCCTCTGTTATGCATCCAACTCTAACCTTGGGTTTTCTTTAGTTCCAGGATATTCCAGGTTTTCGAGCAGTTTGGCCTCCACTTTTCTTCCCATGAGCCACCTCGATCACCATGGCAACAGCAACAGTGTACTTTATGGGCAACATAGGTTCTATGATTCACAAAAAGGTGAGAAATACCATCCAAAGCAGCAATGTCAATATCCTTCCTTTGCTTTAATGATGCTGTCTTTCAGTTTAATTGAAGTAACAATTATGCTGCAATATAGTTATCTCATTGGGGGCAAACCAGATCATTAACTAATTTCTAACCCAGTTTTAGCTTGGAACGTTACAGTTCCTTTTGAGCAGAAATAGAGATGACTCCCCTCCAGAGTTATGGCCATTTCCATCACAGAAATCAGACATTGCTACCCAAACATTTGAGACATCGTAAAATTCACTCCTATTATGCAATATTTTAAATTCACTGTGTGTGTGTGTGTAAGTGTATGCGTGCGCGGTGGGGAGGGAGGACGGGAATGAAGTGAACGAAAGAACGCAAAAGGAACAAATTTTGTCAAGAGTTATCTTTAGCCATCCACTGGAGTGGGTGTGATAGTACAGATCTATCACCAATGTATATAGTATATATAGTTACAGTATCTAGACTGTGCTTACAGCGATTGGCTGAGAGCTAAGCCACGCCTACTGTCTGGGCCTTAAAGGGTTGTGTCCCTAGCCAGGTCGGATCATTCCGGACTGGTCGGCCACCTGTCTTTTGCTAATAAAAGCCTTGGTTTGGATCAACAAGTCTTTGGTTCTTTCGACGAGCTCTACAGTGGGTCAGTAAAATTTGGGTATGTCATCGTTGGGGTAGCCGTCGCAGCTGAGTCTATCCTTTTCAGAGTGCAACACTGCCGTGCTGTTCAGGCGAGTAGCATTTTCTCTCACACGCTGGATTGTGGGCGACCATGCTGCAGCCGGAGTCTGCTCGTTCATTAAAGTAGTCTTCCAACCTTTATTCCCTTCTCTCTAAGTTGGACGCTTCAACATATTACCTTCTATTCCACCTGAACCCCAGTCTTCAAATTCAACCTCTTTTCCTCATATCCCCCCACCTTCTAAATCCCTTTCCTAATCCACAAGCCTTGAGTGTCAGATAAATGCCTCGCAGACGAAGAGCGTGGTAGCACTGCACTCGGACATTCGTTCCCATGCCCTTGGATTGGAGAGCGGGGGCAATGGAGATTGCCAACCAGTCCATGTGATTGAGCTGTATTCATATCTTATCAGTCCATTGTATTAATTGGCTGAAAATTAAAATTGACAACTTATTTTTATAGAGCACATGAGTTTTGTCCATCCCCCAAGCCAAATGTTAATGAGCAGTGGGTTACTTTATCATTGCTGATAAAATGGCTTAATATGAGAGAAAAAATTCCCATAGGAACACATCTCTGCTTAGTATCAATAGGAAAAGGGGGTTCGTGTAATAGAGAATTGCAATATGGATATTTTTCTTGGAATACAACCCCTCCATCACCCAGGAGTCACGACCTGTGTTGAACTGAAACGTTGTTTCAGAATTCGTATCTATATACCTTCAGACATACTGCAAGGTAACAAGCCCTGTGCCACCCAATTGACCAACAACCTCCAGTGTCGGGAAGCAGGAGCACACGGAGGAAACCCAGGCAGACACCGGGAAGAACATACAAACTCCTTACAGACAGTGCAGGATTCGAACCCTGGTCCCAATCACTGTAAAAACGTTGCTCTAATCATTATGTTAATCGTGCTTCCCTACATTTACCTATCTCGGCTGCACCATTTCATCAGATGCAAGGATCGACAATGAGATAGACAACAGACTCGCCAAGGCAAATAGCGCCTTTGGAAGACTACACAAAAGAGTCTGGAAAAACAACCAACTGAAAAACCTCACAAAGATAAGCGTATACAGAGCCGTTGTCATACCCACACTCCTGTTCGGCTCCGAATCATGGGTCCTCTACCGGCACCACCTACGGCTCCTAGAACGCTTCCACCAGCGTTGTCTCCGCTCCATCCTCAACATCCATTGGAGCGCTCACACCCCTAACGTCGAGGTACTCGAGATGGCAGAGGTCGACAGCATCGAGTCCACGCTGCTGAAGATCCAGCTGCGCTGGATGGGTCACGTCTCCAGAATGGAGGACCATCGCCTTCCCAAGATCGTATTATATGGCGAGCTCTCCACTGGCCACCGTGACAGAGGTGCACCAAAGAAAAGGTACAAGGACTGCCTAAAGAAATCTCTTGGTGCCTGCCACATTGACCACCGCCAGTGGGCTGATAACGCCTCAAACCGTGCATCTTGGCGCCTCACAGTTTGGCGGGCAGCAGCCTCCTTTGAAGAAGACCGCAGAGCCCACCTCACTGACAAAAGGCAAAGGAGGAAAAACCCAACCCCAACCAACCAATTTTCCCTTGCAACCGCTGCAATCGTGTCTGCCTGTCCCGCATCTGACTGGTCAGCCACAAACGAGCCTGCAGCTGACGTGGAATTTTTACCCCCTCCATAAATCTTCGTCCGCGAAGCCAAGCCAAAGAAGAAGACATTTTTCATGTACTCTTTCTCGTTATTTTGCGTTTTGACATTTCCTTCACCTACAATCCCAATATTTTATTTTTGTGATTGGGTCAATAGTCTTATGAGATTTAATCATGACATTTAGTATAGTTACACCATACATGAGGCTCACAAATTGATTCCAATCAGCTGATCATTCAAATAGCCTTTGGCTATATACCATCCTGACTTGAGCTTTCTTATAAAAGCAACATCTCGATTAGTTTCGTTAATAATAAATATTGTCGATGAACTTTTCTAACGTGCACTGTCTCTGAAACCATTTTGACTTCTTATTGTCTCTTGCTGAGAGATGTATTCCAACCTCATCAAAGCATCTATCACTTGTCTTTGTCCGTGGACAATGACTGGGATTGGGCTTTGTGGGAGAGGTGACAGTTTGGCAGGACCCAACCTTGCTCTCTCTCACATGACATCTGGGAAATAACTCACCAATGAGTCGAAACCTCTCTCCCTAGCACAGGGGCTCCCAGATAACTTCGCTGAGAGCCAAGCGAAGAACACAATACAAACCAAGACTGAGCCAGGATTAGAGCTAGTCTGTCTGGTGATCGCCCAGAAGACACAGCAGCTAATGTTAGATTGTTCATTCAAAGTTATGATTTGCATTAAAAAATATTAAATGCTCTTGTTATTCAGTTGAAGCCATGTAAATGAATGAGCACTAAAGGCTTTTTGTGCAAATAAAATTCAAATGAACACATTATTCAAATGAAGTGACTTCGTACTAACAATAGACTGTACCTACCAAGCTATTAAGGGAGGCAAAATGAATGAAGTCCCTGATTAGAATTGAACCCAGGCCATGCAGCGAAATGCCGGAACCACTCTGTGAGACTGTGAGGATGAATAACGTAAACAGGACTCTGCATGTACACAGCAAAACAGAATTATACATTGTTATGATTGTCCACTTCGTAGACAAGGAATGGTACAGAACAAAGAGAGACACAAATGCGAAGAAAAAAGACAGAGAAAAGGAGGGGGGGGATGAAAGATGGAGTGCAAATGGAGAAAGGGAGAGGAGGCAGATGGAGCAAGAAAAGTCAGGAAGCAAAATAAGTCTTTTTTAAAAACGCAAAATAGCAGTCAATAAAAGCCCTAATATGTTGATCTATGAGCTTATTCCGTGACACTTCCCAAAAGGCATGTGATTAGAATAATGAAGCCTTCGAATAATGGAGAAAGAAAGAAGCCCTTCAGCCCATCATGTTCCTTGAGAGTCATTTCAAACCCCACCTGTTCAGGCATTTTCCAGATTCCCTCATGAAAGTTTCTCCTGAATTTATTCCTACTACTATGGGAGATGATGCCCAAATCAAAATAATTCACAGCTCTAAATAATAATTCCCCTTTCCAGCTCAGGCTGCTTTGCCAATTGCTGTGCTCCATTGGTTGCAAAAACAGTTTCCCTCTTGGTTCTTTCATGCACCTCTATGTTAAGGTCCACTCATTCTCAATGCTTCACGCACACGTTTCTCCACAGAATCAAAAACCATGATGGGAGATGGTGACAAGTAAACTGAACCCAGTTACAGGGAAAGGTTAAACAGTTTAGGAGTTTTTTTCCCCCTTGGAGCATAGAAGAACGAGGGGAGGTTTGATAAGAGATATTTAAAATTATGAGGGGTATATGAATAAATGTACGCAGACCAACATTCTCACTGATGGTAGTTGAGATGTATAGGTTAAGGGTGAAAGAGGAAAAGTTCAGGGGGAACTTTTTCACACAGAGAGTGGTGGAACTGTGAAACAAGCTCCCAGCTCGTAAATGCAGGCTCAATTTTAACGTTGAAGAAGAATTTAGACAGGTACGTGTATGGGAGCGCTATGGACTGGGTGTAGTTCATTGGGACTAGTCACTAGAAAAATAGTTTGGCACAGATTAGAAGGGACGAAGGGCCTGTTTCTGTGCTGTGATGATCTATGACTGTACTACCACAAGGAAGCCTGGCAGACTCTGGCTCGAAGGCGCATGCCTACATCTTTGGTCCACTCAGACAGATCCCTAACCCTAACCCCCTCCCCCCACCAACTCTGCTTCTGCAGAGCCCCCAAGAAAAGCAGCCTCCCCCATTCAATTCTCACCTTTTCTCTCTCCTGTGTGCCATCTATATTCAATTCACATCTTCTTTCTATTGGTCTGTACTCCTTCCCCTGCCCATTCTTCCCTTCCCAGCCTGCTCTTTGCTCAGACCTTGAAGAAGGGCCTCAGGCCCGAAACGTCAGTTATAAATTTTCACCTCCTATGGACGCTGTGAGATCTGCTCAATTCTTCCTGCATTTCTGTGTTTTTACTACAATCACAGTATCTGCAGACTTTCATGTTTCACTCTAAAGATAAACTTGTTTTATGCGTGTATGTAGCCATTCCAATGGTATATGATGCTGTTCAGTGGATCTAATTTACATGTAATTATTCAAATCGGTCTTTCCAATTAAACACTAAAAGAACAAAACCCAGCAAAATATAAAAGGCATTTTCATCTCACCATTGCTGGCTCTAAAAAATCTTCATACCCCTTTGTTCTGGTGTTGGTTTTAAATTACCATATATATTCGTGTAATAGTCTAGTTCTTTTGGACCAATTTTTCAGGTCAAATCTTGGGAGCGGTCAACTTTTACATGGGTCATACTTTTGACTGCGTCGTTCAAGCTGTCGGGAGCTCAGATGGGCGGGAAAGGTAGGCGAGGATCCGCTGTTGGAAGGTCAGACGGGTGGTTGGTCGAGACCTAGGAGAGAGTCTGTGGGTGGGTGGCTGGGGTGAGGATCCGCGGTCGGGGGCATTGGGAGCTGGGATGGGTGGATGGTCGGGGCCAAAAATAGGTGGGGAGGGGATTGACTTTTACATATGGAAAACACGCAATCTTTGGGCCAAAAGAGGGAGATGTAGACTATTACACAAGTATATATAGTAAGCCACGGTCCTGCAGAAACTTGTGATAGTACAATACCTAAAGCATGATATTAGCTGAAAGATACTTCAGCGGATGTATAATCGAAGAAAATTTGCCATTGAGCATAAGCCAACATATTGGGTGGCCAAGTGGCAGAGCATAATAGAGCTTCTGCATCACAGTTCCATGGACCCAGGTTCAACTCTGACCTGGGGTGCTGTTCACACAAAGATTGTACACACTGCCTGGAAGCTTTGATTTCCTCTGATTTCCCCAAAGATAGGCTGATGGGTGAATTGGCAACTCAATATTTGAGCAGATTAACTTCCTTGGGAGCTGGCGAGAAACCATTGGGTTGAATGGTCTCCTTTCCTGCTGTTAAAAGGTGCACCTTCCAAGATAAAACAGATTTTAAAGAGTCTTAAATAATGAAAGGGGATGGAGAGGGGGAGAGGCGTGTGGAAGGAATAGGCGAACTGCAGGCATCGATGATTAAAATTCAGAATGTACACAAAATTGGAATTGGAGAACTGGAAAAATCTTGGTGGGTTGAGGAGTTGCAGTAGCTTCGAAAGACCGTGAGCAGCTTTGAAACGATTACCCAAATCCTTTTCCATCTGAAAACAAGTTGTTCCCTTGGAAAACCTGGAGATCACATCCTAGCCTAAGCCACCTTGCATGATCTCTGTTTGGTGGACATTGCCCCAGCCACCCCAGCGCATCACTGTTGTTGAAGTAAACGCTCTACGTGCTTCGAGCCCTAACAGGATTATGTTTCTGCCCGAGACTGGCTGTGATCAATTGGTTATTTTAAAGGGTGATTTTTTTTCAGGCACAGTCTTCTCCTTGGTAAGGGAGAAAGCCGCTGATTATGAACTGTTCACATTATTATCCAGTGCGTGGATCCCAGTGGATCCCAGTGGATCCATGGAAATCAACTCTACTGCTGGAGTTCACTGTTGGTTATTACCAACTTGGATGGGAAACTTGGTAAATGTTGTTGAATTATCTATTAGTTTAAATTGCTGTTTTCATGAAGGAAGAAAAATCACAGTGAAAATTTGTGGACATCATAAGTTTTATTGTTTGAAAAAAAGCCATTCACCTTAAAATTGTGACCAATCTCTGGGCTGCGGGTTGAACCTTGGGATGGAATAAAAGGGTATGGATTATCTTGTCATTGATGGTGACAAAATGTTATGAAATCTCTCTCCACTTGCAGATGGTTTCTATCTGAGGAATTTGCCTGGACAACCCACCCTGCTCTCAACTAACCCCAGCTTTCCTTCGATTTCCCGTGCGGCTCCCATTGGTTCCTGCAGCAGAGACCGAGAGATGAGCCACTCCCACAAAGCGGTCAAGGAAACTGACAGACTGCTGGCTGCAAAGGAACCAGGCAAAGAGAGGATGAGTAAAAATGAAGCCAATTCAATGAGCAATCAGAGGACACACAAGGAGAGACACTCAGAAGAAGATGGAAAGGATGGACATAAAATAGTACACCCTCTGATGCCAGACATGAGATGCAAGGAAGACCTAACAAATATGCTCAATAGTATGTGTGAAAACAGAAATAAACAATTCAATAGCTGTTTAACAAACTCCAAAGTTATGAACGGAGATTCCAGTAAGACTTTATTAGCAAGCTGCACTAATATTGGTGGGATTTTACCAAGGCAAATGGACATCCATACTCCAGGCAGGTGTACCAAAGAGAGCTTAAGGTTTGAGAGGGATTTCAGAGAGAACGGTCCCTCTGGTCCAATGCATATTGAGTGCTCAGACAGTTGGCAAACACCACATCATTCTGTTGGATATTCTGTTCCTTCTTCACTGTCCAACATTCCTCCATCATCTAGCACAGGCTCCGGAACATTCCCCTGTTTGCAGGTTCATTCCAACTTAGACCTTTTTTACCCTACTCAAGATAAGGCTGGCAGGGAGCTCAAGGTCACTGGGCCGACCTATGTGCCTTCAGTGGGACACTTTGGTGACAAGAGTAGACCTTTCCAAGTCGCTGCAGAGAACTGCAAGGTCAACAGAAATATTGGGAAGGAGAAGACGCATGAAAAAAACGCAGAGAGACCAGAGACCGGAACAATTCCCAACTCGCATGTGCATCTGAAGCTGGACGGGAAAGGAATAGATTGGCCCCACAACACAGCCATAAAATCCAAGCAGCAATGTGGTAGCAGCACTGGTGCACAAATGGTGATTCCCTTCACACCTCAGGCAGCCAAGGGCCCCTCAGGGAAAGGTAGCACTTATGTAATGCCACAGACTCAGGATTGTTTCTGTTCGAGGGAGTTGGAGACGTGCTGTGCCAAACTGACCCACACCAGTTACATGCTGGACCGGGAACAGGGCAGTGATGTACAAGAAAAAGCTTCTAAAGACTCGCAGGGGCAAAAAGTGGCCAGGATACGGCACCAACACCATAAACTTCCTGAGGTGGAGCAAATAGGAAGTGGTTCGGAGATGAAGAGAAGGCCACCAGAGCTCAGTTGTATGAGCTACAATGGATCCCACATACCACCGTGGCAGGGTGCCCAGATTCCAATGGGGGAAGACAGGAAGAACTCTTACCTTGACCCTTTCAGTTCAAGTTTACAGCAGGCGGCAATGTTGTCGCAAGGATCTGTGCTGAACCAAGATATGCTAGGCCAAACTGATGAGGTCTCAGCCATGAAGAGTTTGCTGAAGTACAGCAGTTCATTTCCTCCAGGCACGCAGGCCCTCATCGTTGGGCAGAAGACCCCCTTCGGAGGTCTGGGGAACATCAGGGCCAGTTGCGTCCACCAGGAGATTAAGCTGCAAAGTGGGAAGTCCAGCCTGGATTTGGAGCGTCTAGACTGTAGTAAAGGACGGGAAAATGAGTCATCTCAGGGTGATGGCGAGGTGCGGCAACCTCCGGTTGGTATTGCAGTGGCAGTTGCAAGGCAGAAGGATAACCAGAATAAACATGAGCTGCCTTGCGGCGCGGAATCCAGCCGGCAACACAGACACGTTCCTGGAGTAAAAGGTGAGGTGATGAATGAGTCCCAAATAAATCATTAAACATTTCTCTAAAATGTTTTCACATGTTTCTTGTTACCAGAGCTGTTTCTGAATGGCCTTGTCTGTCAGTCTTACTGGACTTGAATCCACAGGCCTGAACTATTGATCTGCAGCGTGATTTTGAATCGCAGCTTGGCAGCTGAGGAAATTTAATTCAAGGAGTTAAATAAAAGTTTAGTTTCAATCATGGTGACCATGGGTCAGATCCCATGTGATTCACCTGTGTCATTCAGAGAAAGAAATCTAGCAATAGAACAAAGAACACAACAGTGTGGGAGCAGGCCCTTTGGCCTATCATATCCATTCTGGCCATGAAGCCTGTCTAATGTCAGCTGCCTGCACATGGTCCATGTCCCACTGTTCTTCATCTTTTCACATGATTCAAGGATTCATGTCTGTCTGAATGCCTCTAAAAATTGTCATTGTAGCTGCTTCCTTGGCACTGCCTTCCAGGCACCTACCTTCACCACTTGGGTCATAAAAGCTACCTTCACAGATCTCCTTTAATGTTTGGAAATCTCACTATATACCCGCGCCCTCTCGTATTTGACATTTTCGTCCAAGGAAAATAATTCTGGCTAAATATTCTTTCTATGATTCTCGTCATTTAATTTACTCCTCTACTTTCCTTTCCATTCGGGGCTTTAGTGTCTCCGTCACTGAAGTGGCATGGAGAACGATTAAGGATAGCCTAGTCTTGTCAGCAATGTCCCCACCTTGTGAACGAATGGGAAAAAAACTTGCTTTTTGTGTGTAGGTGAACAAATCAAAAGGACCAGTTCAACGTGTGGTTTTTATTACTGATTGATTTAGTAGGACAGTATTTAATTCCCAGAATATTTACATATTTGAGTCCAGTTTGGGCTGTAATTCAGATGCTCTTGCTTTGATCGTTTCAACCTTTTTATTCAACTGAAGAATTCTCCTGCTCAATGTACCTGATCTGTCACGGCCACGTCAATGGTCTGCATGTAATCTTGACCATGACTGTTTCGCTCCCAGGATGGGGTTGCATTTTGGTCATATGCCCACAGCTGACCTGAGGGTGGCCTTTAAAACCACCCCAGAAGGAAACTGCTCTAACTAACTTTTTAAGTGTCTCCCAGTTCAGCACTTAGCGAAAGACTTGGAAATGTCCAGATGAAAAGAGTTCAGAACTTTTCAAGCACTGCAAATTGGAATTCAGCTGAAGCTCACATATGTTTGCCATCCTGCACTGCTATTAGTTCCCGATTAGCTTTCAGTTTCTATTACATTTCCACAGATGTTTGATTTAGAATACATTTCTTTCAAAATCTGTAAAGAATCAAAGCATTGAGAAATTTATCCCGTAATCATTTTTTCATCCACTGCTACATCAATATTTGACTTAAATAACAGAACATGGAACCATTTTACAAATGGTTTTCTTTCTTTGTAGATAAAGCCATAGACCTTACATGACTTTTTTCACGATTCGTACACTGTACCAGTTGATTGAGTTCTGAATGGGTGACGGTAAGTCTTCTTGTTGGCAGCATCCTCTCGTTCCGCATACGTCATTGACTTGGAGATGGAAGAAGAAGGCAATCATTTTCGTGAGGAGCGAATGAGTTTAGCACGCTTGGATAGGGAAAGAGACCACTTACTTCGGTAAGATTTTGGATTACTATAACATGAGAAATGAGCAGCTGTTTTTGAATTAAATATAATATAAACTGGTTTTGGGTTGGATGAACAGTTCATATGCTTTTGTATTCATAATTCCATTTAGATCATTGCTTCTTCAAAGAGCAAGCATTTCCTACTAAGTCTGACATGACGCACCTGAATGTTGCATAAGGAAGTCTCAATTGGTTCCATTTGTTTATATTTAACATCAGAGAGGGAGTCATTAACATAAGATAGAACCATCAGTCCTGCAGCAGAGAATCAGGCTCTTCAACCCATTCAGTCTGTGCTAACCCATGACATCCATATACATTAGGGTTAGGGTTATTCCCAGCATTCTCCCTTTGGATTCTACCACACTTTTGGTGCAAGTTAACAGCGGCTCACCCACCTTTGGGTTGTGAGAGGAAACTGACGTGTGCAGAATGACCTAGGCAATCAATCAGTGTGCAAACTTCACACAAAATGGCACTGGACATCACGACTGATTCCAGGATTCTGGAGCCTTGAGCAGCCACACCGCCAGTTGCTCCACTGTGCTGTCCTTCCGTTGCATTGTTGGAGAAGTATTAATATTCAAAAGGCTGATTGTCCACTTACGTTCCAAGTTGTTTACCATTCTTCTTGCCATTAGCTTATGTATCTTGGCTAATATCCAGATGCTAAATGAATTTTTGCAAGTCAGCCCAATCTTCACCTCATCCCTCACTATTGGGATAATGATAATAGAGGCAAGTGAGATTTGATTCTCTGGACAGGAATTGAGGCTGTGGTTATTGCTATCCTTTCCACCCAGTCTGCTTGGGTTTCCTCCTCCTGCCTCCAGCTGCACCTGTTTAGCATCACCATCAGCTTCTCCCCAAATGCCTGAAGGCAAGTCCTGCATCTTCATGAAGTCCAGGATGAACAGTATGCACTCTCCAAAGCACAGCAGGCAGTAATGATGCTCCTGCAGCATGCCAATGTATTGTGCATGTTGCCCATGCATTCATAGGCTGCACAAGAGAATTTCAGTCTTGTCTTCCCTTGGCCCCCGTTCTTGTGTTTGCAAAAGGTGCCGTGGGCTTCTGCAGGTTTAATGTATACCAGCTGCAGCTGGGGTAACTGGAGGCAGCCCCTCAACAACATGGTCTGGTGAAAACCCTTTAAATTCCAGTCAGGCAGAGTTGACCTGCAGTGCAGGTAAAGCGATAAATATTACAGTAAATGTCCAAAAGTCTGGACACCAGAAATCCAGACCACCTGAGAATCTGGACTCTGGTAACTTTTTAAATTTAGTGGGTTTTTGTTTGCAAGTGTGCATGCACAAGCACCGCAGATGAACAGTGACAAGTGACAGCACTTATTCATCATAAAGAAATTCCATTGTATGCCATATTTTTCTTTTACAATGTTTACTTGTAAACATAATTTCAAGCATTGCTTGCATTTTTTGCAGTGAGAAAAATTGTTTACAATTTTGTAAAGTGTTGACTTTATTTTTCTTTAAAATTGTTGGCTTTGATGGATGAAGCGTACTGTATTTTCAAATGAATAAACTATCAAAAATCACCTGCTCATCTCTTCTTTAATCCTCCTTAAATTTGAATTTTAAAACTTCTGCACGAGAATCAGGAAAATCTGAAAATCCGAGCCGACCCTATCCCTGAGCAGTCCTGATTTTAGGACTTATGCTGTACAGGTGCTCCTCAACTTACGATGGGCTTACGTTCCGGCAACCCCATCGTAAGTCAAAAAAAACTGTAAATATGAAAAGAATACAGGTATACCTTGTATAACGCTGACAGTCCCCACACTGATCCCACTGCCCTGCTCTCTCCCGACAGTGCTGTATCAGTCCTCACACTGATCCCACTGCCCCGCTTTCTCCCCACAGCCGTTTATCATTCCCAACACTGATCCCACTTTCCTGCTCTCTCCTGACAACGCTATATCAGTCCTCACACTGATCCCACTGCCCCGCTCTCTCTCCCCACACCCCTTTATCATTCCCAACACTGATCCCACTGCCCTGCTCTCCCCCAACAGTGCTGCATCAGTCCCAAGACTGATCCCACTGCCTGCTCTCTCCTGGCAGCTCTGTATCAGTCCCCACACTGATCCCACTGCCCTGCTCTCCCCCAACAGTGCTGCATCAGTCCTGATCCCACTGCCTGCTCTCTCCTGGCAGCTCTGTATCAGTCCCCACACTGATCCCACTGCCCTGCTCTCCCCCAACAGTGCTGCATCAGTCCTGATCCCACTGCCTGCTCTCTCCTGGCAGCTCTGTATCAGTCCCCACACTGATCCCACTGCCCTGCTCTCTCCCAACTATGCTGTATCAGTCCCCACACTGATGCCACTGCCCCACTCTCTCTCAACTGTGTGGTATCAGTCCCTGTAAGCTTTCTAACTGAACAAAAGGAAGTGATTGACCAAGGAGGCTGCAAAGAATTCTCCTTAGAGGAATTATCAATATTTATTGGAAAAATCAATGATGCTTGCAATGACCTCACTTTACTGTATTACATGGAAGTAAATAACGACAGGTCATGCTGTCGTATTATCGTAGCCTGTAAAAATCGTAAGTCGGACCATCGTAAGTAGGAGAGCACCTGCACTTCAATATCTCCCTGCACCAGAGAGAAGCCACTAATCTCAGTAAGATCTATCTGTTTGCTACCTTCCAGCAAGATAGGACGAACTGTATTTACTTCTCTTGTAACAAGAGAGTCTTGGTGATTTTCTTCATACCCAATGACAGCTACGAGATCTTAAAGAAATTTCCAGATCCAGATTGAAAAAAATGGTGCGCTGCCGCTAGTGCAGACCCAGGAAGAGAAGGGAGAGGAGACTCGGGGCTCCTCCCCAGGGTCCAACCACCCTGGATTACAGCCGACGGCTCTGTGCAGGCTTTAAATGGCCTGTTAAAGGAGCAGCAGTGTTTTTAAGATCCTGCAACCTTAGGATCTGTGCCCAAGATGGCAGCGTTTTTGCTCCAGGGAGCAGTAGGACTGGCGCAGGGCACTAGAAATGGGGAGAAGAAGTATAGGAGATGACCCTATTGAAGGGTGTTGGCAACTCCCAGTCAAAGGTCCCACAGAGGCTGCAGGTTTACTCACGACTGGCTCATGCGAACCAAATATCGGGACCAGAGTTCAAGGAGTGCTGAGGGCAAGAGGGGCTCCCGAAAGGCATTGGGTGCTGAAGGCTTCTAGATCGTAGAGGAGGTTTAGATCTGGAGATCAGACTGCCAACGGATCTGCGCAGCTGCAGAGGCCTCAGGAGCGCTGGAGGCGAATCCAAGGACCCTCATTGACTCTGAGGGAGCTCTCTTTCGCTTCTCTTTCTCTTACTGTAAGGGGCATCAGGCAATACCAATGGTGACTCTTTGTCAACCTTACAGCAGACTGAAGGTAATTTTGTGTAATATTACACACCCTGTTTTATTCCATGACCATAAAAGAATCCTGAATGCTTGGCAGAAGCATAAAAGTTAAAGGCGCTGTTCACCTCTGCACTGCCTTCAATGTGCAAAGCAGTCCTTATATTCTCCTAATGCCACTACGAAGTTAGCACCGAGGATCTCCCTGCATTGCTGTTGATTGCTGAGGTCCTGCTGGAGAAATTGCACAATGGGCAGATATAATCTCATGCTATGAGCTCCTTATTCCCCTGCTTCTCTCTCCCTCCCCCCCCCACACACACACTATTCTCCGCAGGCACTCCTCACCTTTCCAGTTCGGCTGCATTACAAGCGGAATCTTTGCTCATATAGACATTGTACAGTTCTAAAGCCTGAACAAATATTTCATTTGGTGGTTGTAAGCGCATCCAAGAAGTCTTATTGGCCCTCTTAGTATGCCATAAATTCCATGCAACAAACTCCAGTCTTTTCTGTTGACAGAGCAATATAAAAGTTCTGGAGAAACCTTTGTGTATTACACTCCAATCACAGCGCCTCCAGACTTTCCTGTTTAAAATTATGGTGGAGAAGCTTTTTGTGGTTGATTTTTCTTTGAAATTTTGTGCTTTTCCAGTAAAACAAGAATTGGCTGCCTATTCGTTGTTGAGAGCTCTCCTTCAGCCATTGAAAAGTCCATGTGGGGAAGAAGAAAGTGTTGTAATTGTCACTAATTAATTCAAACGGTTGCTATTGAATTCAGGGAAAACAAAGATTTTGTGGAGCTTGCACGAATCCGTCCATCCAATGGTTGTCCTGCAGACCTGAATCCAAACCTGATGGTCACTGGAGGGTCATCGTTACAAGCCAACCAGCTAGGAACTGATCCCACTGCTCATCCTCACCTTACACCTCCACATTGGCTTCCAAGGACGGGCAGCCCCTCAGTGTGGATGGGTGGCCATTCATATGGTTAGTGATTCATCTTTCATTTATTTAGCAGAAATGAACAAATTTGTGGTATTGACTTTCTTTGGCTTTCCTCCTGTTGTTAGGGGTGCCAGGGCAGTGCTCACGGTGACTGTTTGCCTGATGACAGACAAAAGTTGAAGTGTATCATGTACTGTATATTACATTTTTAATGTATTATTATGTGACAATAAAAGGAACCATGTATTGTTTCACAGCATCACAAAATGGTTGCCGCACAGAAGGAGCCATTTAGCTATTCCTTTCCCATGTCCTCTCCCCTTACCCCTGCTTACATTTTCTTTTCCCGTTCAGCTGGTTGTCCTTTTTGAAAGTAGTGAATTGATTCTACCCTCACAAATACCCAAATCCGTTGCCTAAAAAGAAAAGATTTTCATCACATCTTTTGGTTCTTTTGCCAGCCATCTTCGCTCCACACTCCCTGATTAATGACCCTCCCCCCCCCCCCCCCCCAAGGAATGGGGACTATTTCTGTGTTCACGCTTGGTCGTAAGTCGGCTGCTAACGTAAGATTCACTTTGTTGACAAGCAGTTGCACGGAATCACTCTTTAGCCACTTTCAGGTGCTCGGACGCTGATAATGTGCTGGTAGACGCGGCTGGGGGAGTGTAGCTGGGACATTCAGGTGGCCACGGAGAAGATGCCCTTCTGTCACCTGAACGTGCCGGCTGAAGGAGAGGCGCGCCCAAGCGAACGCGGCTCCTGTGGACTGTGGCCGTAGCCCCACTGCTGCTTTTTGGTGCAATGGGGAAGTCTCTGAGCTGGAGGATATACCGATGAGAGGAGGGTTAGGTAAGTGCTGCTTCTGGCTGGTTTCTCCACTTTCAGGTGGCCTCCTGACAGCACATTGGGGTAGAATAGGCGGCTTTACAGTCGGGTATTCTGGTCACCTGAAAGCGGCTATTGAAAGGGGGAAAATAGAAAAAAAAACTGGTTTCAGGCCTACACTGCTTGAAAATGTATTGATATTGCCATGAGGATTGGAAAAATTTGAAATATCAATCTTTATTGTTGATGTTCAAATTTAATCTGATGTGTTTTGGCTTGTACGTCTGTCCATAATTCCACCCATGTGTTGATGGAAGAAGTTTACAATTTAAATGGAGAGCCTATTGTATTTTTCTCTAAATGAGAGTTGACTTTGCTTGAGCCAAACAAGAGAATGGTCAGACAAGTACCTTGCTGAGAGAAGGATATAAAAAGCGTAAAACAAAGCAGGGAGGAGGGAAAGGTGGTGCATGGTTACAATAGGCC
Organism: Narcine bancroftii; assembly: GCF_036971445.1. Lineage (NCBI taxonomy): Eukaryota > Metazoa > Chordata > Chondrichthyes > Torpediniformes > Narcinidae > Narcine > Narcine bancroftii. Next base: position 363,705,819 of record NC_091471.1, on the reverse strand, counting down.
AAAAGGAGACCTGCGATCTGACGCAGCTGCGGAGGAGATGAGCAACTCTTCGGGAAGAATTCGAATCAGGATGGAACAAAAATAAAACTCAGCAGTTTGAAAGTGAATAATGCATTATTCATGCTGTAATTACAAAATGAAAGGCTTCCTTTGTCAAGGGGAAGTCTGGAGTTACATTTGAAATGCATAAATGTAAAGGAAATGAGGAAGTTCATTTGGTGCTGTCAGCGGTTTAGAATGTTCTGAGGCCAATTTCCACAAAGAAGAGAAAAACAGTTGCAGGAGTACCTGGGTTGCCCATAGTGCCACATTAAATGAGGTGTGAGGACATCTTGTGAGTACAGATTTGCTGAGGCCAACCAAGATTGCCACGACACAGGAATGTTCCAAGTGAACTCATCATAAGATTTTTGAATCATGTTGCTAAGAAAATCTAGAGTGGCCACCCTATTCAGACAAATTCAGGGGGCTTGGAAGTGGTATGGTCTCGGAAGCCTCAAGAATATGAAGGGATGCAGCCAAGCGTGGCTGGTGCAGTGCAGAAAGAAGACTGGTTGAAAGGTTCCTTGGCATTACCTGGGCAGAGTTGTCTCCACATAAGGCAAAGCTCCGTATTTTCACTCACAGAACTAAAATGATGCCAAAACCAATCTTTCTCAACTCCGTGCAGAATGTTTGGAATATTAAGCCACAAGGAACATCAGCATTTTCATGTCCCAGTCAAATCTGCTTGTGCATTTTTAATCCTTACTCTGCTGAAGCCCTAACTAACAAAACATAAAGCGTATTCATTTCATACTAAAATGTAATGACTTAATATTATCATACACGGATACAAACTGACAGGAGAAAAAAAATAAGGGTTTGTCAAAATTGATTACAGTCTTAACTCATCACCATCTATACTCATCAAAGTAATATCTCATTCCCCAAGGAAAAGCATAAAAGGTTGTTTCATTTGCTTGAGCTGTTCTATGAATTCTAGCTTGCCAAAATGGTTCCTTTCATATCCCACTCCATCTGCCGCCAAAGTAATCCAGTCATTAGAATCGGCGGAGTATCTGATTACTAGTTCTGCAGGATAATCCTTTTTTGCTGGAGTGTTCAATAGATAAGTAAAGCATTTTTGTTCATTACTGAGTTTGGAAATGCAGCATCTGGAAAGCCTAAAATGAATCCAACACAAAAGTTATTTGTGCTTCATGTCTTCGTAGTATCCTTGAGAGATCATGAGAATGTCTTGGGTTTTGCCATAGTGTAAAGAATCACGCAGCGTTATTGGACAGAAAGAAGTTTTGACACATCCTGTTTGCACTCACATTTTTTTTGTTGAAAGGAGCTGACGTTTCTCTCCTGCTTTGTGTCCCATGCAATTATATAATTTCCCGTTAAAATCATTTTTGCACTCAGCTTTGATTATGCCGACAATAAATAGATGGAAGGTAATCACCCTCCTTGCACAGATATTCCCCTTGCCATTTTTAAATGCCTTCTCCCCCAACTTTATCAACTAATGACCTTTGACAATTCAACGCCAGGCAGTAATATGAGTTGTAAATATTCACATATTAGTGGTTGTGAAGTAGAGCTGAGGCCAAGAGGCCGTGCTTTTACTGAACAGTGGCTCAAGAGGCTGTATGCTCTTTCTTGCTTCTCTGTTTTTATGCCTGACTGCATAATGGGCAGTTACTTCCTTTGAAGCCATTTCTGACTAAATGTTGATCAATGCCTGTCAGTGATATTTTTTGTTTGCTTAAATTCACCACCTTCCTCAATCATTTTTAATTTGCATAATGTCCTTGAGCTTTCCCATAATAATGGGAAGGTGATGTGATTACCTGGTGCTGGTAACAGGTTGAAATATCAATAGTAATTTCACTATGATTGAATTGCCAACCTTCAGCTTGTCTCTCCAGTTTAAGGTTTGAGCAACTAAGTCATGTGATATTCCAGAACCGAAGCCAGCTGGGGACTGTGGAACTTCAGGCTGCCCAGCTCGTGGAAGGGGTGAAGACATGGCGAGAGGTGGAGGGTCCCTATACTGCTGGAGATGTTGGGTGCTGTGGTCCTGGTTGAATATTTGAGAGTAAAAAGATAAAGCCGGGGAAACTCAGCAGGCCAAACCGTGTACTTTATGTAGCAAAAATAAAGATGCAATACCAACATTTCAGGCTTGAGCCCTTCGTTCATATTTGAGAGGAAGCTTTTATTTTATTATTTGCTATTCCACTGCATGGTTATGTCCTGTGAGGCATCCATCAATGCCCATTCACTCACGAGCTTCTTCATGCCCCAGATCTTCCATGTCCTTTGGACCTGAAAACTATTTTAGACTCAGAAAAAAATATACTCTACAGAATTTTGGTATGCTATGGATAAACATAATCATGTTCTTTCTGCATGTGTTTGATGCATTGTCTCAAATTGAATTGAAATCTGTTGCAAACAGATGTAAATCTCATTAAATTATCCATAGAAATTAAAATTATTCCAGAATATCAGCAACATTTTTATAGCAACCAGTACCAGTGAGTCAAGCTGCTGTGTTCTTTTAACCAAACCCAGCAATTTCCAGGGCAGCTCGGCCACATCCTTCCAATTATTATTGTTGGACATGAACTGCCAAGTTCAAATTGGTATTCCAGGTTAGCTACCAACCTGTTTTCAGGGTCGTTACGTTTGGTTAAAATTTATATGCTGAAGTGTGGTTTCACTTGTTTCAAAGCAGAACCAGTTACAGCCACAAGTAATCTTAATGGATAAGGTTTTCAATTGTTTTAATTTTTGTTTGCTGTATTTTATGAGACAGTCGAATTAATGTCACACAGAAACCATGATGCAAAGCAAAATTATGTATGGCTTGGCCTGTAAATGGGATAAATTCTGTCAATGCTTCATGATTCATTCGGGTTGTTTTTCCTATTTTGCTACGATTTCTTTCATAAGATTTTTTTTCTTGGTTTCAGCAATACTGAAAAAAGTCCTCATTCAACCATTTTTAAAAGAATGTTCCTGAAATCTGGGTTTTTTTTCAGTTTGCCTCTGTAATATTTTTCCTTCATTATTTGTGGAACAGTCCATCCCTGGCAAGAAAGTTGTTCCCAAAAATTATAACGATTAGAGGGGAAAGGCAGGCCAGACCAAGTAAAGATGGCTCATCTCCTTTCCCAAGCAAGGTTTTTACAACAATCTGACCACTTCCCCGACACATTCATTGGTACAGCCTTTGCAAACAGATGTATATTATGACCATCACGAAAAGAATTGGATACATTCAGGAATGCTGGAATCTGAAGCCAAGCACCATCTGCTGAGGAACTCAACGGGTCAAGCAGGCATCAGTGAGAGAAAAAGAATGGATCTATTTTGACCATTCCTTTCCTCCCAATTTTTGCGATCATTTTAAGGAACGTGAACTATCCCCAAGCAAAGGCAGCGTGAAAGCATTGATTTGGGGTTCATTCAAGAGCCTGATGGCTGCAGGGAATATGTTCACTCTAATGGGAGGAAGGAAAATAGAGTGTGTCTGGGGTGCGATGGATCTTTCATTGTGTTGACAGCCTTTCCTAATCAGTGGGAGATGTTGATGGAATCCATGGGGAGGGAAGTTGTCATTGTGTGTTGAGCTGTATTCACTATACACTCTGCAGTTGAGCAGAGCAGCTCTCATACCAAGCTGTAAGGCATCTAGCAAGTATCCTTTCGATGATGTACTTATTTAAGTTGTTGAGGGACATGGAGAGCATTGATCAACATTTAGTCAGTGTGTGCAAAAATCTTCTGGGGTGCAAATTTTTTCCTGTGCCAAAAATATGTGCGCACTGAATGCTTGTGCAATTGTAAACTTGAAATTGTGTCAAGATCATTTTTGGCGCGGCCCATCTCTCATGGCGCATTAAACTGTACTGGTATCTTCTAATAGAATACAAGTATGATTAATAACTTGTTTAACGGACTAACTAGTTAATAAAAATAGCCAAGAGATTATTTTCAAATAAGTATATTGTTAATTGCTCCATTATTTGAGATCACTGCCCTTTTGGGCGCACATTAATTTCCTTCGTGCGCTGATGGGAAAACAAGGGGGCATGCGCACAGCTTAGAGGGAACAGTGGGGTGGGGGCACACACCAAACTTCCTTAGTCATCAAAGAATATGGAGGCATTGTTGGGGTTTGTTGATTTTTTGCAACTTGTCCCAGGTCAGGTCATTGGAGATATTTATTCCTTAGAATTTGAAGTGGTGTACTCTCTCAACTTCAGACAGAGCCATTAACATGGTCAGGGTGCGAACTCTGCCCTCACTCCTGAAGTCAGTGATAACCTCCTTCACATTATCAACACTGAAAGAAGTTGTAATCTTGGCACCATATCACTAAACTTTAATCTCTTACCTGTATTCAGTCTCATTGTTATTTGATACCCAGCTCACTACTATGGTGACATGGTCAATTTGAAGATGGAGTTGGAATGGTATACTCATGGGTGTGGGGGAGTATAGTAGTCGAGTGAGTACAGCTTGGAAGTGTTGGTGTTGACTGTGTCATGGAGGAGATGTTGTTACCTATCTTTACTGATTACGCTAGTTAGACGGGAAGTCAAGGATCGGTTGGGTGGGGGGAGGAGGGGCGCTGAGGCCCAGATCCTGAACTTCGGGAATTAATTTATGGGGTCTGTGGAATTAAAGGCTGAGTTGCTGTCTGTGAGCAGACATCAAAATACAGTGATTCACAACCTTTTTTTTTTCCCCCACTCACATACCACTTTAAGTCATCCCATTCCATGGCGTAGGATGCCTTATGCAAGTAGAACAAAAAGGGTTGCGAACCACTGGTCTAATAGAAGTGTCCTTGGCATTCATATGTTCGAGGGCTGAGAACCGAGCTAGGGAGATGGCGTCTGCTGTGGACATGTTAGGGTCATAGGCAGATTGAAGTGGGCCAAGGCTGACTAAGAGGCTAGAGTTGATGTGAGCCATGACTCAAAGCTCTTCATAATGGTGGATGTCAAAATTGTCATTTAGTCCCGTTATTGTGCTTTGCTTTGGTACTAATATGATTGGTGGCCTTCTTGAAGCAAGTGGGGACTTTAGCCTGATGAGGACATAGATGAAACACATCTGCCACCTGGGCCAGTCGCTGGAAGGCTCTCCTGACCTCAGCAGCAATGATCATCAATGTCACATGGTTTATCCTAATTGATGTGAATGTCGCCTCCCTGTTAGCTCCGTGTTCAAAGCAAGCATAGAACATGTTTAACTCATTGGAGAACATGGCGCTGTTGCATACTGCATGGCTGGGATTTGCTTTGTGCCCTATGATACCATGCATGCCCTGCCATAGTCATTGCGTGTCTGTGACATTATCACGGGATTCGAGCTTGGTGCAGTACCGTCGAATGGCCTTATGATGGATAAAAGGCAGTGTTGTTGTTTGTCCATAACATTGCTGTGAAAGGAAATATGCTTCTAGTATTTGAGTGTTACTTCCCTTTCCAATTTATTCACATCTGTAAGCCTAATTTGGCCTGGTGGAGGATAATAATTGAAATGTAGCAAAGCTTATGACAGTGAAGGTCATCAGGGCTCGTTCTCCTGTGGGAGAGTATTATTTATATACATTTCAATTCCATTGAACCATCTATTTTTCTTGGAATATTGCAGTATTGCTATCTCATTTACTTACAGCCAAGATGCACATGATTGGAACTCACCAATACATTTTGTGCAAATGTCAATCACTGATGAAATTGGCAGCGAGGCAGCTGAGAGAGCAAGATGCCTGTGGCGTGCAGAGGGAGCAGGCTTTGATGGTTCAGACATCCTTTTCCTTTCCTTTGCTTCTTTTGTGTTCCTGCTATGTGTTCAGGAGGAACCCCTACCACGCCAATGACTGATGGCCAAAGACAAAGTGATTGTCCTCTTGCCAGGAAGTAAGGATGAAGAATTGTCACGCTCGCTTAGTGTAGTATACTCTAAACACATTCAAAACGGTTGAAACAAGATTTCAAGTCAAATAACGACCAAACCAGCTCCTTTCGTGCAACTGCGCATCTCAGGGTTTGCAAATTAATATCCTTTCAGTTACGTGTGTTTTATTTTTCTCCCACACAGGAATCGGACACCCGGCCCTCCATTCTAATCTGCCACCTGGATTTCCGGCGTCAATGCCAAGTGCCATGCAGACAGTATTTCCACTTTCCCAAGATCCTTCAGCCCAGCTTGTTATCCTTCCAACTGAGCCACCAGCACCACACCCAACTCCTCATCACCTTGGTAATGCACTGTGTTAATGGCATACAGATCATGATCCACCACCTGCCTGTGCAATATACTTTAAATGTGAACCACTCTGCTTTATATAGAGGCTTTGACAGAAAAAAAGTGATGAAATTTAACTATTATTTACTGTTCATGAATGAATATTTATATTTCTACCGTTACCCATTTTGCAAAGGGTCACCGGAGTTAAATTGATGAATTTGACTGTAATTGAAATTGTTAACAAATATTTAATGAATATTAATGCTGCAAACCTGATCCATTTTGAAAAGAAGCTGTGGATTTCTTTGGGATGTCCATGTTTTTCGTTCTTTTCAGTATATTCTTTATCTCTCTATCTTTCCCTCCCTCCCTCCCTATCTCTCACTCCCCCTCCTTCTCTCTCTTTTTCTCTAACTCCGTCATTATTTGTGAAAAAAACAAGAGATCCACAATATGAAATAGGTGTAATCATAAAGCAATGAGCTTCTTTCTTTATTTCATAGACTTTACATTAATAAAATAGGCTCTAAGCAAAGAACATAGAACAATACAGCTCAGTACAGGCCCATTGGCCCTTGATGTCATGCTGACCCATATATTTCTACCAAAAAGAACTAAATTTTTCCTATCTTATAACCCTCTATTTTTCTTCCATCCCTGTGCCTAAGAGTCTCTTAAATGCCCCGAATATTTCAACCTCCACCACCACCCTTGACAAGGCATTCCAGACACCCACTACTCTCTGTGTAAAAAAAAAACTTACTCCTGATGTCACCTCATCTTGAACAGATGTCCTCTGGTGTTTGTTATTCCTGCCCTGGGAAAAAAGGTGCTGGATGTCTACCTTATCTTTGTCTCTCAGAATCTTGTAAATATCTATTACGTTACCTCTCACCCTTCTTCGCTCCAAAGAGAAAAGTCCCAGCTCAGCTAATCTTACCTCAAAAGACTTATTTTCTGTCCAGGCAACTTCCCTGTACATCTCCTCTGCACTCGCTCCACAGCTTCCACATCCATCCTAAAATGAGGTGGCCAGAACTGATCAGAACAATACTCTATAAGTGTGGTCTCACCAGAGATTTGTAGAGTTCTAACATGACCTCTCTACTCATCCCATAGGCCTTCTTAACAATCTTATCAACCTGCATGGCAAACTTGAGAGATGTATGGACATTTAATAAATACCAAATTTGAAATTAAGTCCATGGTGTAGAATGTAGGTAGCTTTGACAAAATCTTTATTATTTATTTGGAGTTTGATGGAGCAATGAACAGCAGAAGGGGAAGAGTGATGTTACTTGCATTAGTTTGCAATGTCATGAGAAGGTGAAATGTATTCCCTTTCAAATCCCAGAATTGCTGAATAACTTGGCTTTGGATTGATTTAATTCCATATCATTTTGAGTTGGTGTCTGTCAAGAACATAGTTAGAAATATATTGGAAATCAGGTCTATATGTTCTGACGTTTTCATCAAAATGCATCTTTTTTATTGGTAGAAATAAATTAAACAAATTCTAACACAAAGATTTGACTTTTCACAAAACCAGAGGCCTTATGAACAATTTGAAATAGATGCTGTATATTCACTGAACACGCTTTCTGGAAATTAATGCTTTGGACTCTGTGTCCTGGTTTTCCGGGATTGATTTTATACCCAATTACGTACTGTACTTGAATACTGTAAAGGTTTACCCATGGATCCAGTCCAGAGTATATATGATGAAAGGTTAAAAATGGCTGGAGTCCAAAGGGTTAAAATTGAGACAAAACTGACTAGAGTGAGAGGTTAAGTCTGAATTCAAACTCAAATACAGGAGATTACTTCATTGGGAGAATATCATCCAATGCTTCCTTTGTGGTCCCTACAGGAATCCCTCTCAAAATTACCTACCAGTCAGACATGCAAGTTCCAGAATCTAGCTTAGGGTGGAAAGTTACGTATACCTAAAAGTCAGAACTGGGTCAGCACGCGATGCACTCTGACCGATCCTCTACCTAGTAACCCTCTCCAATGTGGTGCATCTCCCCTGACGTGAACCCCTTGCAGTTCAGGATTTTTCCTAAGGTAAATGGCAGTCCCATTCTCATTCTGCCTCTGACCACCTATACTGGTTGTTAATGAGAATGAATGATTGTGAAGGTTGTTGAATTCTAAACATAATTTTTTTTTAAAAGTCACATGATAAAGATGTTCAATTTTCAGGGAATTCAATAAAATTCTAGTTCAAAACATTTGGAAGTTCTCCACATAATTAAATGCTTTGAAATTAATTTGGTGAAGTAAAAAATGTAACATCAATTTTACACATTAGAAAGGACCTTCACTAATCTAATGAATAGACTCACCACAGTCTGTGCTGGGAACTGCAGAATATGTACTTTGCTGCTGGGCTTCAGAAGACCAAGTTCAGCTGGGGCTTCCTGGCGATCACCTGTATGGAGGTTTGATTTTTGTGTTTATATGGCAGTCCTCAACTTTACAGTTACAGAACTGTAGATGGTTCATGCCCAGATGTTAACTACATGCCAGAAAAGACACCAAAGCAAAAGCTTTCTCGCCTTTATCCCAAAGCACAAACATATTCACCAAGATCTCCTGAAACAACGGGAAGCTCTGAAATTCTGCACACTTAGTGCAGAGCCATGCTCAAAGAGTGTACACACTGGAGAGTCATTGTAACAGTTCTGTAGCCCTGGCCCCGACCTGTTCTTCCTTTGATAAATGGCTCATAGTGGGAGCTTGGGATTGCTGAATTTATTGGAATATATGCCATCTAAAAATGTATCCAGGCAGATGATTTATATTGTTTTGGTAATGGCTGATATAAAACTTATCAAAAACTATCTCCAAAACATAATAATGTACTAGCAGGCATCCTGTGGCATTACTCTTGAAAGTCAGATGATATGACACATTATAATGATCAGAGTTTTGTACCTTGGATGCACAAACCGTTTTTCTGCCAAGTTGGGCAGGGCACCTTTAAAGCTTAATCTTTTCTTTGGCTTGGCTTCGCGGACGAAGATTTATGGAGGGGTAATGTCCACGTCAACTGCAGGCTCGTTTGTGGCTGACAAGTCCGATGCGGGACAGGCAGACACGGATGCAGCAGTTGCAAGGGAAAATTGGTTGGTTGGGTGTTGGGTTTTTCCTCCTTTGTCTTTTGACAGTGAGGTGGGCTCTGCCATCTTCTTCAAAGGAGGTTGCTGCCCGCCGAACTGTGAGGCGCCAAGATGCACGGTTTGAGGCGATATCAGCCCACTGGCGATGGTCAATGTGGCAGGCACCAAGAGCTTTCTTTAGGCAGTCCTTGTACCTCTTCTTTGGTGCATCTCTGTCTCGGTGGCCAGTGGAGAGCTCGCCATAGAACACAATCTTGGGAAGGCGATGGTCCTCCATTCTGGAGACGTGACCTACCCAGCGCAGTTTGATCTTCAGCAACGTGGATTCGATGCTGTCGGCCTCTGCCATCTCGAGTACTTCGATGTTGGAGATGAAGTCGCTCCAATGAATGTTGAGGATGGAGCAGAGACAACGCTGGTGGAAGCGTTCTAGGAGCCGTGGGTGATGTTATTAAGTAAACAGCAGCTTTTATAGGTCAGGCAGTATTCCATTGTTTGTCAGGGAATTTTATACATTGTAATGTGTTTGCTAATTTCAAATTGTGGTTCAGACAATCATGAACATTCAGATCGATTTGCTTGATAATTTGCAGATGATGTCAATGCAAAACCTGTGTTCATTGGTGATGCACTTTTGATTATTTTGGATGGTTCCTGTGGTGTGGTATTCGAAACTTGGGTTCAAATAGAATAAGTTCTATGGATAGAAATGTACACATTAATGGCTGCAAAATCCATAAATTAAATTAGTTTGGCTAGTCGGAATAGTTTTGACTATTTAATGGTAAATTACCATTCATACTGCGGTACCGCACGGATGGCAGTCTCTTCAATCTGAGGCGCCTGCAAGCTCACACCAAGACACAAGAGAAACTTGTCCGTGAACTACTCTTTGCAGACGATGCCGCTTTAGTTGCCCATTCAGAGCCAGCTCTTCAGCGCTTGACGTCCTGCTTTGCGGAAACTGCCAAAATGTTTGGCCTGGAAGTCAGCCTGAAGAAAACTGAGGTCCTCCATCAGCCAGCTCCCCACCATGACTACCAGCCCCCCCACATCTCCATCGGGCACACAAAACTCAAAACGGTCAACCAGTTTACCTATCTCGGCTGCACCATTTCATCAGATGCAAGGATCGACAATGAGATAGACAACAGACTCGCCAAGGCAAATAGCGCCTTTGGAAGACTACACAAAAGAGTCTGGAAAAACAACCAACTGAAAAACCTCACAAAGATAAGCGTATACAGAGCCGTTGTCATACCCACACTCCTGTTCGGCTCCGAATCATGGGTCCTCTACCGGCACCACCTACGGCTCCTAGAACGCTTCCACCAGCGTTGTCTCCGCTCCATCCTCAACATCCATTGGAGCGCTCACACCCCTAACGTCGAGGTACTCGAGATGGCAGAGGTCGACAGCATCGAGTCCACGCTGCTGAAGATCCAGCTGCGCTGGATGGGTCACGTCTCCAGAATGGAGGACCATCGCCTTCCCAAGATCGTATTATATGGCGAGCTCTCCACTGGCCACCGTGACAGAGGTGCACCAAAGAAAAGGTACAAGGACTGCCTAAAGAAATCTCTTGGTGCCTGCCACATTGACCACCGCCAGTGGGCTGATAACGCCTCAAACCGTGCATCTTGGCGCCTCACAGTTTGGCGGGCAGCAGCCTCCTTTGAAGAAGACCGCAGAGCCCACCTCACTGACAAAAGGCAAAGGAGGAAAAACCCAACACCCAACCCCAACCAACCAATTTTCCCTTGCAACCGCTGCAATCGTGTCTGCCTGTCCCGCATCGGACTGGTCAGCCACAAACGAGCCTGCAGCTGACGTGGACTTTTTACCCCCTCCATAAATCTTCGTCCGCGAAGCCAAGCCAAAGAGAAGACCATTCATACTAAATTATCACTTGATCCTGTTCTTTATAGAATTGAAATACAATTTCAGTGAAGGATTCTTTTTCTTTACATAAAGATTTAAATCAGGGATCAATGCACAAGCATAATTATTAAGATTTAATCATCAGTATTTATTTATTGAAAAGCCCTGAGACTGGGTTTTAACAGTTGGAAGGTGGTAGATTATGGGAGAAACTGGGGTAAACAGAGTAAGGGGGAGGATGTTTCAGTTAATAAGCCTTTATAAAGAGTGGCATGGTTAATGTAGCAGTGCAACACCGCGACAGCACCAGCGACCGAGGTTTGAGTCCTGTGCTGCAAGGAGTTTGTCCGTTCTCCCCATGCCTGCATAAGTTTCCTCCAGGGGCTTCAGTTTCCTTTCACCGTTCAAAATGTATTGGGGGTTGTAGATCAATTGGGTGTAATTGGGCAGCGCGGGCTCGTGGGCCGAAAAGGCCTGTTACCACGCTGTACGTCTAAATTTAAAATTTAAATTTTGGGGTTTGTTTTTGACGAATAATCAAGACCAAGTTCCTTGTGGCCAGTTTTGGCAATGAACCGCCAATGCGATTTTCATATGAATATAGATAGATTAAAGTCTGGTGTGGAGCCAGCAAATGGTTAGATTTGAGCGATAAGTGAAGAAGTCCACTGAAGAATGGGCAGAATGTTAATTTTCATCACTCATTGAAGGAGATTCACATGCTATGAATTAGCAGAAGGAAGAATGGAGGAGGTAAGCAGTGTCTTGCCCAATCTGGAGGGAGTTGATGAATGTGAAATGGAATCAGCAGAATGAAGGTTCAAGGTTCCTTGGATGAGGAATAATGTTGGATTACCCTGGACTACAATTTTTTTCAAAAGGTTTGCTTCCTGAAAAAAAAGGGGATTATAATAGACAACCTCAAGTTGATAATTTCAGATTTCCACGTAGGAAGTTGGAGAAACATTAAATTAAATTTTATTGTATTTTGCATGTTTAATCACATAATTATGCTGACATATTGCATTAGTTTAACTGACCTAATAAAGTTTGCCGCTAATTTTCATTTATACTCAGTTATCTGATGCCTCTTGTGTCACTGCCCAACATTAGTTGGATGGATTGAGAAATATCAGCTCCCTCGATACCGCTTTTCCATGGTCACAATGTCCTGGTGAAACCTTTCATCATGTTTGTCACTGCCTGCACCAAGATCAGCAGGGAAGAAGACCATGGGTGAATTCAGAAAATGAATTTTCAATAACACATTAAGGTGATTTTCATGATCAACAGCCCAAAATCCATAAAATACACCCAAAAGTGTTCAGGAAGCAAAATCTTTGTTGTGTCCAGAGTTATTAGCGAAGAGGGAACAGTGTGCGAAAGAGCTCCTGAATGAATGAAAACAAAAGCAGAGGATGAAAGATAATAGCAGAATAGTCCATTTGAATTGTACTGATATATGTTGTGTTTGAGCATGTGTGGCGGTCTGAAATGCACAGTGCAAGACGTTCAACAGTTTAGCCATAGCATGCTTGATTTGATGAGTGATTCTCAACCTTTTGCCATATTGGACAAGGTTTTCATCTCTCAATATGATCCATGGACCATACCTATGCAACTAGCTTCCCCTGCGCCACTTGGATGACGATCTAATGGAGTGCGGGTTGAGAACCACTGTTCTAATCCATGCTTGAATTGGCTGAAGAATGAGTATCAGCTGCAACATGAAAATAAGGATGGTATAATTTAGCATTGACATTGTTCCTGGATGGCTCTTCATCCAAAGCACTAATGTGAATCTTCAGAATTGCCCATCCAGTTTGAACTAACCTAAAGGCTGATTCTTATTTGGCGCTGAGTTGATCCTTTGTAATTATTGGAATCAGATCACCTATTTTTAATGGGAATTCTCTCCCTTTTAATAATAATTCTGTTTCACATTCATCTATTTCCTTCAGATTGGGATTGCCAGATGTTACCCAACTTGATCATGCAACAGCATCCACGCCAACCCGTGGCATCTGGTGTGTACAATGACAAGCTGCCTTTTGCAAATCCTACATTAAACGGTGGTGTTAGACCATTTTGTTGCTGATGTAAAATGTGAATACTGCATTACACTTGAACAAATGGGTGCCTTTGCTTGCTGAACTTCACGAGGGGGTATTATCTAAATCTACTCTTTCTTTGCCGGGTTTTTTTTTCCAGCTGAAGTGATCGATCCTGCACATTCCCTCTGGCCGCCCATCTATCCGGCCCGGGCCCCTGCCTCACACATGCAACATCCAGGCCAGCTCTCCGTATATCCTCGCTCCCAGCTTCTCCGCCAGCAGGAACTTTACATGCTGCAGCATCAACAACATCAACAGCGAGCACAAGCACTTCAACTGCAACGACATTCACAACTAGTGGTGAGGAAAGCATGCAATCAGAGGGGGCTTTGGCAACATAGCAAATCCCCCCCCCCCCCCGCCCGGCCGACCAATGTTCTCCATTCCCTCCCTCCTGACCCAGTTCACAGAGTCCTTTGTTCTGCTGGGCTCATAGCTTTTGTGAGGAGCCACAATCCGGTTGTCGCCGAGCACAAAAGGATTGTCCAGTGAAGTTGAAAAATTACTGATACCTAATCGCAAAAACAATATCCTGGGAATCTGAAATGAAAAGGTGAAATGCTGAGCAAGTCGTGCAGCATCCAGGAAGAGGAAAAAGTAGACTTAAATTTGCAGCTTTGGTGACTTCCCATGATCTTTAATCTCAGACATGTCAGCTTCTCCCCACACATCCCATGGAACTAATTACTGTATGTGCCTTGAAAGTTCCACGTTGACTGAGTAATTCTCGAGAAGACTATTAAATTGGAGGTGAGAGCTCCCACTGGAGCTAATAAAACTTAAAGCAGAGAGCAAAGTGGATTAGTCTCGTTCCCTCTCTTTTTCTCTCTGTCGCCAATTAAAAGTTTATCGATAATTGCTGGGGAAGACTGGTAAATGTTTTTGGATCCAATGTTGTTTGGGCATATTTTAAATGAATACCAGACCAGATTGGAAGGGATGAATGGACTTCCCCTGTCCCCGTATTACAGTAAAAACACAAAGACTCTGCAGGTCAAATGGTGTACTTTATTGAGATACATAACAAATATTTCAGTCATGAGCCCTTCATCAAGGTATGAGCAACATGTAGGCAGGTGTCTGAATAAAATGGTAGGTGGTGGGGGAGCACAGTCTCATAGGCTGAAGGTAATAGCTGGATAGGGGAGGGAGGGCACATCAGCAAACAAGGGGTGGGGGGGATGACTGCAAATGGGGGAGGGAGAGGTGGGGTGGAGAGCTGAAGGAAAAGAGACAGAGCAGTGGGGGAAGGGAGTGAGAACAGGGAGTGGGCTAGCAGAAACCGGAGAAGTTGATGTTAATGCCATGCAGTTGGAGAGTCCCCAGTCGGAAAATTAGGTGTGTTATTCCTCCACTTTACAGCTTGCCTTGATTTGGCAGTGCATCAGGCCATATATACAGACATGTCAGTGTGGGAATGGGGGGTGGGGGGGGGGGTGGGGCAGAATTTAAATGGTTGGCCACTGGGGGATCCCTGTCATTGATGCAGTCAGAGGGAAGGTGCACAGGGAAGCGATCTCCTAGTTTGTGTCCTGTCTCTCTGATGTAGAAAAGGCCACTAAAGGAGCACTGGATGCTGTAGCTAACTCCCGCAGATTCACAAGTGTTGCTTCATTTGGAAGGACCATCTGGAGCCACGAATGGTGGTGAGCGAGGGCAAATGTGGCACTTCCTGCAGCCGCGGGGGAAAGGGGCCAAAGGGGAAATTAGAGGGAAGGGATGAGAGAACAAGGGAGACATTAAGGGAGCAGTTCCTATAGGAAGTGGGCAGGAGGGGGGTCTGTGGGAGAGGGGAGGATGCTTCCAGTGGTGAGATCATGTTGGAAAACCTGGTGAGCTGAATTGTACTTGGAGGACATTGGAAGGAAATGGGCAAAATTATTTGGGGTTAACGATTTCATTTGACTGTCTGAATTCCATCTCTTCCTCAGGATCAACGGAAGACAGAGGATCTGCGAATAGAGGCAGAAGAACACACTTTTGAGAGGAACAGGAGATCACACAAAACAGTTGCCTTAAACTCTCCCAAGAATCTTTCTTCACCTGTTATACTGCCATCTGGCATGTGTTCTACCAAACTCTCACCATGTCATCATTCTCCTTTAAGACCCAAGACTGGATGCCCCACTCCCCAGCCCCCTGCTGTTTGTCCATTGCCTTCTTGTCCTACATCCAATCCTCCTGTTGTCCCACAATCCTCGGTGGTCAGTCCTCCTCCTTCCCAAAGTTCCACAGGAACTCAAACAGCTGAAAAGAGAGTGGAAGGAGAGCCATCTCAACCCTACCCAGAATCCTTTGAGCCAGGTATGTCCAGTAATATTAACAACAAAAGAAAGGTCTAAATCACTAGCAAGAAATTGAAAGCCTCCATTTTTTTGAAAACCTAATTCTGTGGTCAGTAGGTTAATACAAAAAAATAGAAAGATACTCGGTTTGATATTTACTGGAATGAAAGAGCATGATTGATGTAAAGATGTGTGTATTTGTGTTCTAGCAAATGCTTCACTCAATTTTCTCTTTTCTGGCCGTAGAGCTACTAAAGGCTGGAAGAAAATCAGTGTGAGAGTAGTTTATATTGATCAATAAATCAATGGCAAATGGATGGAGACTGGGAGCCTCTTTCTGTGTGTACAGCTCAGTTAGTCTTTTGTGGTAGGACCTTGTACTCTGCACTTAACTGGTGGTAGCTGAAGCAAATACTAAAAACCTTGTTGGAAGCAGAATTTGGAATGGCCTGACATGACTGCTCTTGGACTCTGCTGTCTAGCTAAATGCAATTCCAATTTATGAACACTTGAAAAATGTTGATAATTGTAAAGAACGAATTGCATTTGCATAGCATTCATTAGGCCAATTAAATATTTTTATTCAGTAAAAACCCCTGGTATCCAGCACCTCTGGGGATTGGAAGATGTCAGATAAGTGAATTTTCCAGTTGCTCGAGATTGCAAATTTCATGGATCAGAACTAATGGCAAGGTGTGCCGATTTTAAAAGTTCGTATTTTTACCTCTTCATTTTTTTGTGATTTTTTTTTGCCAGTTGCTTGAATTTTGGTAACGGGGATTTTACTGTAACGTGACCTCTGTTGTAAGGTTGACAGTGATACATTTAGATTAGGATCATTTGGAGTTGTACTGAGGAGATATAGAGTCTCAGTTAACGTAGCATCTGAAAGACGCACTTGTAATAGTTCAGCTCTCCACCAGTTATAGTACTTGGGTGTGTCGTTCTAGATTGTAATGCACAAGTCCCTGAAGTACAATTTGAGCTCACAACGCTCTGGCTCAGAGTGTGTGAGCAATGGCTTCACAGCTGTCTCCCTGAGTGGCTTCTGAATTGATGATTCAATAAACAACCACAGTGTTGGCCATTTTCACTGGGGTGTTAAACTAACTCAGTTTCAGCAACTGAGATTTCACCTGAACAGTTGGACAAAAGAGGGAATAAAGAACAAGACTCGGATTGTCCAATGTCTCTGGAGTTGAAATTCATTAAAGAAAATACTGTCGGAACAAGTGTGGGTTGATTAAATTTCAAAGTACTCCAATGTTGCAACTTTTCCTCTTGAAATCAAGCTTGCTAAACCCAAGCCAAAAAAGAAAAAAACCACACACACAACAAAATCCAATACATTTCCTTTCCCTTTTCAAGGTTAGACATGCAGCAGCTGAAATTCTTTTGTTTCATGTTGAAGGGAAAAAGCAGGGAAATGACTGAGCAGCCTGGCAGATAGAAAAGCTCTTTCTCCTTCAGCAGTCCTTGAGTAGGAAACATTTCGGTGGAAGGATACATATTCATCTAGTAGTTGTGTCAGAGAGGCGGATGGATACCATTAATTACACTCAGTTGATGACAAGGTAGTCAGGATGCTGCCAACCAGCATAAAGTCAGGGGCACCTTCGGAGTTCTTGGTGAAGACAAAGAAATAACATTTGTTTTGTTGCTTGAGCTTGGTGTCAGCTAAACTCTTCAATGGCAGATTATCTGTTCAGGGTAGTAGGCATTGGGCCTAATTGTTCCACCCTTACAAACAAGTTAATAACCTTGCCCAGAGTTTCCTGGAGAAGCATATCCTCCATTTTTCAATCCATTGCAATTTGTCTTTAGATTGAATGAATAAATAAATTCTCTGTTTTTGTAGCAGTTCAAAACATTCCGGGGCTGTAGGCCAATTGGGTGTAATTGTATGGCACTGGCTCGTGGGCCAAAAAGGCCTGTTAACATGCTGTATGTCCAAATATAAATTTTTAAAATCTGGACACCAGGCCCAGACAGCTTTTTCTTTGCTGTACTTTCAAAGGTGGATATTGAATGAGCACCGTGACATTATGATCCTAGTTACTGTATTTGTGTTTCATATTCCTGCAATCAAACATGTTCAATTGATGAGTGAAACTGGCGAAATATGGTAATTACACTGCACTTTAGGTCCTGCAGATTCTATTTCTTGCTTTGGAGAACAGGTCATGTATTCAGGCACCATCTTGAGGAGCAACATATCAGATGATCTGAATGGTTAAGATGGAATAGGCAGCATTATTAGTAAATCTTTAGACACTTCCTCCACTGGTAAATCCACACTAAGCATTTTTTTTAGTTTGCTGTGAATGTTGGTATTGAATAAACCATGTTCCTTTTTCCTCTCTTTTCCAGAGCTTCCACCTGGCTACTTGTACACAGCAGTCACCATGGGCTATCGCTCCCCAACTCCTCTTGCACACTCTGCTGATCCTGCAGATGCTGAAACTATGCAACCCATCCCCGCAGCCGCCGAACCAGAGCAGTCCAGAACCGTTACGCCTGGTGCGAAAATTCACTGTGATCCTCGCTCAATCGTGACAGAGGAGACAAACCGCAGCGAACAACAGATCACAGCCAACGACCTGGACGTTGTCGAGCAAAATGAGCACAGCCTTCTCCGCAGTGCAGAGGAAAAAGAGACACTAAATGCTTTGCCAGCAGAGAATTTAACTGTGGAGCAACTTGAGCCGTCTATGAATGAAAACATGGAGTGCTTAAGACATTTGATTGCTTCTCAGGGAAACGACACTGATGGAAGACTTGAAGGAGAAGAATGCGGACAAGAAATTTCAGAAAATGGGTCACCTCACTCAACCAGTGAGCCCAAGACCTTAACCAACGAAACACTGGATGTAAGAAACTCTGTTCACTTGAGTTTGATACCTGAGACCGATTTGAAGCAAGCATGCAATGCTGATGAGGAAGTCACACCAGTCAACCAGGGTGAAGGTTCTGAAATTGACCAAGTTGGCTCAGAGAGGGATGAAATACTGAAGTGGCGGGTGGACTGCATTGCAGGAATGAATGCCCTGGTGGCAGCTGGCCTCAGTATGGGAGAGCTCCTCGTTTTAGAGCCTGAGTTTCCCAGTGCCCCCATAGAAACTTCACGGCCTGCAACATCGACCTTTTACCCCTGCTCAGGGATGCATGGGATAGCGTTGCTGAGTGAATTGGCTGAACTTGAACAACGGCAGCAGAACTATCAGGATTCTGGTCAAGGTAATTTTCTGAATTTGCACATCTATACTCTTGCCAGCACAGCATTATTTCTTTTTCCTTCTAATTAATATTTGATTAGAAACCTTCCCCCAGGAGAAAAAAAGTGCTATTTAACGGGAAGAATTTGGACAATGACAATAGGTGATGATCATTTTGAGTTGTATCTTCACAGATCTAATCATCAGTTCAGTCAGAATTGACTTCTCGTAAACAATGAGCTGATTTTAGGTGGTCTGTTAAGAGAGGAATGTTGCCAGCGGAACTCTTTGTGCTTATCGTTGAGTAAAGGATCTATAAGATTCCCTGAGAAGGCAGACAGTTGCTCAGTGAAGTTGCATCCTGGGGCTCTCTGTTCTGTGGTAGGTCATGGAAACTTAAGGCAGGATGGTGGCAGGGGTAGGATCACTGGTCTTGAATTTGTCTGGATTAGGACAAGAGAGAAATCAGCTGCTGCACAGCGTCCAGTGACGGTAGAGACGTGGTCAGGATTGTGTTTGTTTGGAATAGATTGTGTTTGTTTGGGATGACTTCCTGGGTGGCATTCAGCATTTGAACGACCCCTGCAAGTTATCAACACCTTCAAGGAGACGGAAGGAGGACTTTTGATGAGAAATTGAGAATGGAGGGAGTGCCAAATTTCTGAAATTCAGTGATTTTTGTCTTTTGGTTTCACATGAACATTGTACTAGGCAGAAGTACAAGGGTGCACATAATTCATAAATTGTGGAACAGCAGGAACTAATTAGTGAAATGTTGTGGTTTGCTCCACGTTATATTAGTGCCGTTCTGGTCATTATAGTGGAATGCAGCTTCTAACAAAGTATTCTATTTTGGCTGGAGGTAGGATCTAAACTAAAATGATTAGGCTATTACTCAAAGTCTTCAGGTGTTTCTCTTGGCTCAGTGGTAATTCTCTCATCTCTCAGCCAGAAAGTCACAAATTTCAACCCTATTTCCCTACACTGAGCACCTATTGTGGCAGCAACTTCAGTGCAGTACTGAGGAGAGTGACAGTGTCAGGAATGCAGCACAGAGATGTTAAGTGGCCACTTCTGTTACCCCAAAGGTGAACTCAAGGATGAACAGAAAAGCAGTTTGGCAGATATTTACAGAGATTGGGTCAGTCCAGATTTTCAGGCAGTACTTTTAAAATTTAAAGGGAATAAATAGGTAGACTTTGATAGTTAATTAGCGAAAAACATTTTTTCATATAAAATAAAAAATACAAAAAAATAATATTTTTCTTACATTTGTGTGACCTCCGCATGGTCACACACAGAGCCCGAGAGTTTTTGAGAAGTTCGGGCTCTTGGGTGATTCGGTTTTCTGCCATCTGGATTTTCAGACTGTATCTATCAATGAAACCTAAAAAAAATTGCCATTTATTTCATAGACAGTAGAAATTCAATACATTCAAGTAGCCTGCCTGGTTTGGGAAATTTCTCTACTTTAAATTGAATCATTTGCTCTGAGACATTTCTGGCTAAGTGTAATTCTTCTATTTTAAAGCAGGGACTATTTCAAATCCATTACTTTATAAGCCAAGCAGTGGCCAGAAGCCAAATGTTGGCCTCATTATTGTGGTTCCATTATTTGGTTCTGATTTTTACTTTTGTCACAAAGATCGAGAAGACGATCCATGTCCAGGATATGTCATTCACTGACGTGGTGGCTGGTAACCTACCAGTCATTTTACCTACAGTAAACTCCCACAATGTGATCATGACCAGATCATCTGTTTCAGTGATGTTGATGAAAGTTAAATACTGGCCAGGAGCCCAGGCTAATCATACAGTTACACAGTGCAGAAACAGACCCTTCACCCCCATTCACCCACCAGCCCTGGAAAAAATTGCCTTTAAGCCCCCTTTAAATATTTCCCCTCTCACCTTAATCTGATGCCCTCTGGGTTTATACTCCACCAACCTGGGTAAAAGTCTGTAACCATTCACCTCATCAATACCCCTTATGATTTTATATACTTTCTACAGTCCAGGGATAAAAACCCCAGCCTATCAATTCTCTGTTTATAAAGCCAGTCCTCCAGGCCCAGTGACACCCTTGTGAAACTTTTCTGCACCCTTTCCAGCTTAATTAATTCTTCTTGCCAATGAGAATGCTGAACGACCAAAGGAACTGCTCACTGTAACTATCTGAGACTCTCATATTCATGAAACAATATTTATTTATAGAGATGAAAAATTGACTTAACAGTAAAAACACAACGTTGGAGAAACTCAGCAGGTCAAACGTGTACTTTATATAGCAAAGATAAAGATACATAACCAACATTTCAGGCTTGAGCTCTTCATCAAGACTTGACATCCTGCTAGCTAGGCACCCAGAACTGGACAGCTTCTCCAAGTGTAGACTCACTAATGTTTTGTCCAGTTGTAGCATGACATCCCAACTCTTGTACTCCGTGTTCTGATTGATGAAGGCAAGTGTGCCAAACATCTTTTTCATAATTCTTTCTACCTGTTTCATCATTTTCAGGGTTCTCTGTTCTACCAACATTCTCCAGGGCCCTGCTATTTACCGTGTCTGAGGATTTTTGGAACTGGAGTATATAAAAGTGTCAGAGAGAGCATGTTAATTTAAATGCTACTCCTGCTTTTTTGTTTGCCTGTTGTTTATAATGAAGTTATCTTGAAACAAAAAAACACAAGAAAAAATACACAAGGGGATGATGCAGAAAAAAGGTCAAATCACTGGTTAAGCAAAGAGCTAATTTCTCTCTGTGACCTGAACTGAATTATGTTGTCCTTGAAGTACTTAGGGACACTCCAAGGTTGTGTATATTAAAATGCAGCTTTTTAATGAACGGATTGATTAGTTTCGATAACCTTCCTCAGACTAATAGTTTGTTATTAACATGTCCTCCATAATTTCTGCCACCTACAACATGATTCCACCACTAGACACATCTTCTCCTCTCCACCTTCTGAGGGGACTGTTCCATCTGAGATTTCCTTGTCCACTCATCCCTCCCAACCAATCTCCCCTTGGCACCTTCCCCTGCATCGCAGGGAGTTCCTCCATCACCATCATTTGGGGCCCTAAATAGAACTTCCAAGTGAAGCAACTCTTGACTTGTGTATCCGTGGGAGTAATCTACTGTATCCAATGCTCCCGATGTGGCCTTCTCTACACCGGAGAGACTGGGCTCAGTCTGGGAGATCGTTTCACAGAGCATCTTCGCTCTGTCCACGTCAGTGACAGGGATCTCTCAGTGGTCATCCATTTCAATTCTGTGCCCCACTCCCATGATGACATGTCTGTCCATGGCCTCATGTACTGTCAAACCAAGACCACTCTTAAATTGGAGGAGCAGTGCCTAATTTTCATCTCGGCACTCTTCAGCCGGATGGCATTAACACCAACTTTTCCGGTTCCTGCTAGCCTTTTCCCCATTCTTCTTCATCCCTCTATGTCTTCTTTCCACACCCTTCCCTCTCCATCCACAGAGCCATCCCCCCCTCCTTGTTTGCTGTTGTCCCCTCCCTCCCTTATCCTGCCTGTGGCACTATGCTCCTCCCCCCGCCCCTTCATTTCACCCCCCCCAACCATTTTGTTCGGGTGGCTGCCCACATTTTGTCCATACCTTGATGAAGGGCTCAAGCCTGAAATGTTGGTTATGCCTCTTTATCTTTTCTAGACAAGGGACACTGTTTGACCTGCTGAGTTTCTCCAGCATTGGGCTTACACTTCAACGATGGTGTCTGCAGACTTTCATATTTTACGTTCTTTTTACTTCAGACTAATAGTTCCCATCTCCTTTGCACAAAACACTGGTCAGAACTCACCAGAGATGTTAAAATACTGGATAACCAGAATAACACCATCCTTTTAAAATAAAGTTGGTTTATAACTGAGGCTTTTGGGATTGTATTCATATTAAAAATGATTGCCGCTCAGTTCTCAACAGGAGGTGATCCAAAATATCAACTTAGTGTATCTTACTTTTTCGATATTTATAGCACAAACACGTTCACAATACAACAGTGACTTATTTCCTGATATCAAAACCTTCACATTGTTGCCAAAAAAAATCCTCAGAGTCTGAAGTCCCTCTGTCTTTGTGTTACCAAAAGATAAAAAATTTGTCTTGTAAAATGAATCTCCCCAAAGGCCTGTATTTCACACCGGTCTCCAAACACTGAGAAGAGACAATACCAAATGGCTGTGATGTTGGCCCCAGCACAATCACACACTTTCTCTTGCTCACATTAGCGTGGCAGAAACTGTCTCTGGTCACCTTCTGCAGCTTTCAAGTGGCAGATACATGCAGGGAGTGGCTTTCCCATAAAAATCACCATTTCCCGAGGAAAAACAAGAAATAAATGCTTTGATTTGCAAATGTGCAAAATCAAGAAAAGAAAAAGTGAGCGGCCTCTCTAGATGTAAACACTTAATACCATAAATAGTGCCCTTGAATGTCATGGAGCCAATTTAGCAGGAAACTGGATCATGTTTGGGCAAAAGAAGTATTTGGGAGAGACGGTAGTGAGAGCAGCGTGTCGAGAGATTCATTTTGGTAAGTTCTGGCAAGGCTATTTCAATGAGTTCCCCTTTCAACTAAATCATACTTTAGAAAATACTCCAGTCACTCTTTAGGTCTAAGATGGATGCTTTTAAGTAAGTGCAGACCACTTGCATCTTCAGCAAAAAGGCCTGCTCCTCAAGATCAGTATAAGATAATCAATAAGTAAAATCTCCTCCGGGCTCAATGCACGAAAGAAAATAAAACAAACACTGCAAATATAATTGGAAGTGCGTTTTCAGTAATTATTAAATTTTGAATTTGACTACAGGTACTCCCTGACTTGCGACCTATACGACTTGCGTTCCATCTGCACATACGGCGGGAATTTTAAAAAAAAGGAAAATATAAAACTTGCGCGCTTACGGTGAAAATTGAGCCTATCTATGGAAAATAACACCTCTTGCAAAAGGTTGGCAGCGGTGGCCATCCTCTCGTGAGAGCTGTCCTTGGTGGCCACAACATTGAGATATTTCACCACATTTTAACTCTTTGTGTCCCGTTTTTCTTTCTGATCCTGTTGCTCAATGTTCTGATGGTCAGTCAGATTTTAAAGGTCAGTGGAGTCATCTGGGGGCTTAGGGTCTGCAGCAACAGAGAGAATGAGAAGGATTTTGAGATCGAGAGCAGAAGGAAACTGATTGTTTTACTCTTCAGTATCACAGGTAGGGCAATTCCGACCTAGGTCCATTCCGAGATGTGACTGGTCATCCAGAGCGGAACACAGACTTATGTCGGGAAGTACCAGTACAACAGAAGGGGATGAATCTAAATTAATATCTATAATGAGCTTTTGGTTTGAGGTATAAATTTTGTTTATGCTCTTTGTTTGGAACAGTTTAGTTTACACGATAAAGGACCAAGCTTGGTTTTGATACATAGATTGGTAGCAGAATAAATGGATACAGATGTTGAAAATAAATTTAAGTTGGTTACTTTCGAGCTAAAGAGGATTGACTGGAGTATTTTCTAAAAGGTGATTAGATTGAAGCAATGGAGTTCAAAGAGACCGTAGAGCTTATTTACATAGATCATGAAATTTCTTGAGCAGACACGGAAAATAATCAGTGCAATCCACAAAAGTGCTGGAGAAGCACAGCAAGTCATGGAGCATTGGCAGGAAGTAAAGGGTAACCAATGTTTCGGACCTGAATGCTTCATCAAAGGTTAAAAGCAGGCAGGGGCCTGAATGAAAAGGCAGGAGGAGGAGAGAAAGGGCCAGACAAACAGGTAGGAGATTATAGGTGGATTTTGGTGGGAGGCTAGAAAATCGTCAGTCGTTTTCACAATGTTTGTATCTATTTCTGGGGAACAATGTGGTAATAGTTATTCTTCAACAGATCAGATTTCTGTGTAATTCCCACTGGAGTACAGTGGACTTGAAGCTTGGACTCTAAGGGTTAAATTACAGGAAGAGAATATACAACCCAGGTGTGCTTCTGGCATTTAAAAGATTATAGTGTTTCATGCTTGAATTTACAAGATATAAAAGGGAAGATAGAGAGAAGCTATTTCTGTTGGAGCCAAGTCTGTAAAATAGAGAACTCTGGGCAGGAAATTAAGAAACTAATAGCCAGCGCAAGGTACAAATTTGGAGCTCTCCTTGAGGAACGGTAGTTCTCGTTCAAATTTGGAGCTTTCCTTGAGGAACGGTAGTTCTCGTTCAAATTTGGAGCTCTCCTTGACGAACGGTAGTTCTCGTTCAAATCTGGAGCTCTCCTTGACGAATGGTAGTTCTCATTCAAATTTCTTGTACAAATTTGGAGCTCTCCTTGATGAACGGTAGTTCTCGTTCAAATTTGGAGCTCTCCTTGACGAACGGTAGTTCTCATTCAAATTGCTTGTACAAATTTGGAGCTCTCCTTGATGAACGGTAGTTCTCGTTCAAATTTGGAGCCCTCCTTGATGAACGGTAGTTCTCGTTGGATCATTAATTTTTTTATGTGAGATTGATAGGTTTTAAGTGAATTATTAAAGATATGAGGAAATACTGGTCTTATGGAGTCAGGTATGAGATGAGAAATGATTTCATTGGATGGTGGAACATGCTTGAGGGGCTAAATGGTCTACCCCTCTCACTATGTTCCTGGAGTACTGTAAATTCGGATATCAATATGCTTAAGAAAATGGACGACACATGCAAAAGGTATTTTGCATCATAAATTTTGTTTGTTTCTGACATTTTTGACAACATACACTATTGAGCAATCTGGATGGTTTCCAGATTCATTTAATGGACTTTGCTACTTAGGTTATTTAAAATTAGATTTCTGCATTAAAATATTCAATATATTGTCAGATTTGATTTTCACTGTAAGTAGAAATAAAAGCTGTGCATTCACATGAGGGATAGAAAAATTAATTAATTACTCAAGTTTACATATAATATCTATCTGCGTATGAACAAAATATTCCAGCTCTATAAGATGCACAATATTGTGTGTGTGCAATATGTAATGTTATTTATTGGCCTACATTTTCATAAAGATGGGTATTTCAATGACTCACAGTTAGGTCTTTGAAATTCAAGGACGACTTTCCTGTCAAGTTGCTCAATTCTTACTCTTCTTCCCCCCCCCCCCCCCCATTAAAGTAAACAACATTTGCCATTCTGATTTGAATGCTGCTATTTCTTGAACTGAAATGTAATTACACGAGGGATCTCTCATCAGGGAAATTGACTATAATTTCAAAATTGGAAAAGAGTGTCCATGGCTTGAAAGAAACAATAACCAGCAAACATAATTTCCATTTGGACAACAAAATGTGCAAATTGCTTTCCAACATGATAAGACCAGAAGGAATAGGTGCAGGTGTCGGCCCTCGAGCCTGCTCTACCATTCAATGCGATCATGGCTGATCGGATGATCTCCACCTACCTGCCTTTTCCCCATTTCCCTTGATTCCCTTTCCATGTAGAAATTTATCCAACCTGTCTTAAATAGATTTACTGAGGTCGCTTCCACAGCATCAATGGACAGCGAATTCCATAGATTCACCACCCTCTGGGAAAAGTTCGTCCTCATCTCTGTCCTAAAGTTACTCCCCTCTATCTTTCCTATGTGTTCCATAATTTTATATGTGTCTAGAAGATCTCCACTCATTCTTCTAAATTCAAGTGATATATTTGCAGATTATTCCATGAATATTTTTCTGGGTCCATCAGGAAGCTTGGACAGACTTTTGTTTCCCCTGTCCCCAGATGAGATAAATAAATGTGAAGCCATGCCTCATTGTCCATTGAAAGGTTCCAGTTCTCGCTTTCCACTGCTTTACTTTTGACTTCAATGAGTTAGGAGGTGGATGGCCTGTGTGGAGCACAAGATGAGTAAAAAAACTGTGCAAATTGTTAAACTGAATGTAATTCCGTGTCACGATAACAAGCTAGGGCAGATTTTTTTCACAGAAGGTGGATGTCAATGGTTAACCCTCTTGATGGCATTTCAGAGGTAGCTAAGCCAACCACATGAGCAGGCTTTGGGTCACACACAACCCAGGCTGAATAAAGATGGAAGATTTCCTTGAATTACTAACCGATGAGTCTTTGTAACCATCCAATTGTCTTACAATCACCATTATTAAGACGAGTTCTTCTTTCCAAATTTAAATTTGCCAAATGGCATGGTGGAATATAAACTGCCTTTGGATCAATCATCCAAGCATCTACATTACTATCTGGTAACTTAACCATGTTACCCTTTTACCAACAAAGATTCAAGCTCCAGTAATCAGTAACCCTTCAAATATACCTCGCCATTTCTGTAAAATCGACATTTTAATTTCCAAGATTGGTGAAGCAGCTGGATAATCTTTATCTTTTATTTCTATGTAAAAAGAGAAGGTGCAACCTCAAAACATTTGGCTTCCAAAATGGGCACAACATTGTAAATTTTAAAAAAACCGACAGGTACTGGAAACTCATAAACAAAAAGAAAAAAATGCTGGGAACTCTCAGCAGGTAAGGACGCACCTGAGAGAGCAGAAACAGAGTCAGTTCTACTGATTGCCAGAACTGAAAAGGAGACAAAAGAAATTTGTGAAGCTGCAAGGTGTGGGAAGGGAATCTTTGCTGAAATCAGGGTGACCCTGGTGACTGTAAACAAGGTTATCTGGTCAGTTTGAGAATTAATCAGAATTGATTGTCGCTAATAGATCATGAAATTTGTTGTTTTGTGGCAGCATCACAGGGCAAACATTTGTATAAACCACCTTCCAAAATAAATAAAAATAGTGCAAGGAAAAGAAAAAGTGAGGCAGTGTCTGAGGTTCATTGTTCATTCAGGAATCTGACAGCGGCGGGGAAGAAGCTGCCCTTGAGCCGCCGAGTGCTCATCTCGAGGCTCCTGTGTCTTTTTCCCGATGGTAGCAGAGTGAAGAGGGCACGGCCTGGATGCTGGGGGTCCTTGAGGATAGAGGATGCTGCTGCTGTGGGAATGAGAGCAGTAAGAGAGCGAGTACATAGACGAAAGAACCTAGACAAATAGGGGTTGGAAAATGCAGCCCAGGAAGATGTGCTGGGCAGGTCAGGCTATGTGTCCTCCACTCACAGAGGAAAAAAAAAGAAATTGAACCAATATTGTCGATACAGTAAAACCCCTGGTATCCAGCACTTGTGGGGATTGGTAGATGCCAGTTTCTGGTTGCTTGAAACTGACTCTTGTAATGCCTAACTAATACACCTTCATTAGGAATAAATAGTTTAAAAGTCAAAAGACAAAAATACTACTCTGTACTTTCACTGAAAAAACTCTTAAAGCATTTTACTTTATTTTCAGTCACATTTTTTGAAAACATTTAACTCACTGCATCTGCAGGTTCCTCCCCATCCACAGAGCTGCCCGAAAGACAAACATATAGATAATTAACCCTTCTCCCCCAACCTACCCAAGTTTACATGATAAAGCCTCTGGCCAGGGCAACTCTTATTAAGCAGGGATAAGGAGACACTTTAAGAGGCTCACCCCAATGACGAGTGGCAACAACCTGGGCGACGCCATTGCTGTTTCACACAACTTTATTCAAACAGCTGCTATGAGCAAAGCTTGACCAAGGCCTGCCGCTGGCTGAATATTTGCTCCCATCTTTACCAAAGGTTTATGTGTTACTTTAGAGAATTTTTACCTTTACAATTTTAAACATGCATTTTTTTCTATTATTTTATACTTACTTATTTAAATTTTTAAAATTTATTTTCCTTTATTTCTTTTTGCTGGTTGCTTGAATTCTGGATACCAGAGGTTTTACTGTATTTGATTGATACAGAGGGAGAAAATCAAGTCACCTGAAGATGTAGAATTCAATACGGAGTGCAGAAGGCTTTAACATGAGGTACTGTTTCATAGGCCTCCATTATTTGGACCTCACTGCAATAGGAAGAGTGGGTGCACGATAAGGAATTAAAGTGGCAGGCAAAGGGATGCTCAGTCTACAGACTGAACTTGGGTGTTCTCTAAAGTAGACACCCGGTTTGCTTTTTGTTTCTCCAATGCACAGAGACCACGTTGCGAACACTAAACGCAGTGCAGTAGATTGAAAGAAGCGAAAGCGAATCACTTTCACCTGGACAAAATGTTTGGTGGATCCTTGAATAGTTGAAAGGACACGTTTTGGAATGCCTGCAAGGGCAAGTGTCATTTAGAAGTGGCATGCTGGCTGATTATGGAAGAGTGGATCAGGGACTCAGGAAAGGAATCATTTCTGTGACAGGGGAGAAGAGGGGAAGATGGGCATGTGAAGGCGGCAGAAATGGTAGAGAATTACCTATTGAATGCAGAGTCTTGTGTGGGACAAAGGGAACTTTATCTTTGTTCTGTCCCTGAGGAGAAGGGATCAGGTCAAAGCTGTGAGAAATGGATGTTAATAAGACCTTTGTAACAATGGTAGTGGTGGGGGAGTGGGGGGGGGGAAAGCACAGTTTTGAAAGAAAGGCATTTCAGAGGTATCTATGAGAGACTCGTCATCGGAGCAATACCCTTACAGGAGGCAGGGTGGGATGAAGGGTAATCAAAATAGCTGGAGGAATGGGTAGGCATGTTATGAGCAACATTGCAGTTGCTCTACTGAGTACAGGCAATCTTCAGCAAACATGGTGCTTATTCATGAGATTATCAGGTGTCTGTGGCTCATGTTGGAAAGGAGTTAGTTTGGACTCAGTGGGACAAAATTGAGATCATGTGGGCTATTAATTAGAGTCGCCTGCAATTATTAGTCATTCCTTGTGCATGTACATTCAAAACAAATTAAGGTAAAATTGTATTTTTTTTTGGTTGGTTTGTTGTATTTCTTTAGTTATATTTCATATTGATCACACCACACTATCGTTTGCTTGCTAATAGCTTCTGGAGTACATTTAAAACTGACAAGAAGGTAATGAAAGAAGTTCCATCAGTTTGTGAAACTGAGCTTGTACTATGACCACTGGATACATTGCCTTTGGCCTGCCCCAGTGCACCTGATAGGGAATTCTTTCAAAAGGCAGGAAAATTCAAAATGACTTTACATTGGTGAATTCATGGGGTCCATCACCAGTCTAATCATTGCAAAACAATGTGCATCATGCAAAGAATGAGGGGAGAAGCGATAGAGATATATAGAATTATGTTGGGTATAGAGTAAATGCAAGCCGGCTTTTTCCACTGAGTTTAGGTGAGATTAAAAACTAGAGGACATGGGTTACGGGTGAAAGGGGAATACTTGAAAGGGAGCATTAAGGAATCATCTTCACGCAGAGAGTGGTGGGAGTGTGGAACGAGCTTCCAGCTTAGTTGGTGAATGCAGGCTGAATTTTGACATTTAAGAAAAACGCAGACAGGTACATAGATGGGAGGGGTATGGAGGCTATGGTGCAGGTGCAGGTCAGTGGGACTAGGCAGAAATGGTTTGGCACAGACTGGAAAGACTGAAGGGCCTGTGTTTGTGCTGTAGTGTTCTATGGTTCTAAACATATGTCCATGTACATTTAACACTGACATTATATACCTAGCTCAAACAATGATTATTGCATTGAAAGCATTGTTTTAACTCCAACGTGCAGATTACAAAGTATAAATCCCTTCACATGCTTGCATAGGCTGTTAAATTATAGAACCTCCATAATCTCATTACTTCTCTAATCAATAAAATTTTTATCAGGTCATTGATCATTTCGAGCCGAAAGTTTTGACCGTTCCTGGAGTATCTTAGGACATTAACATTCCTTCATTCGGGGAAAGATGATGTAACTCCGATTAGATGACCAGAGAACCTGAGAAGAGGCATTGTATTGCCATAGTTTGTGACATCATGCCGGTCATGTTTAAGATTAGTTGACATAATTTGCTTATTTTAGTCTGTGACCTTTTTGACGATTCATACCACTGCTTTCCTGAAATCTAATTTAACTCTTGAGTTAAGATCCAAGCAGAAAACTGGACAAAGATTGCCTGTTTGGGCTTTATTTGATTTCAAGATGGCGACGCTGCTGCTGCCACTATATAATGGCACCAATGTTGCAGGTGAGGACCCAGAAGGAGAAAAAGAGCAGAGATGCATCTTTCAGACTCCTTCCTCTGTGGAGTCCTAGTGCCCGTTCATCCCGCACAAGAGCCCATGCAGGCTGAAACTGCCTGTAGAATGGGGCTGGCAGTGATTAATCTTTTTCAGATGTTTGGGCCTGCGGAAGTTCATACACAAGGTGATGGTGACCCAGGGCTCTTGCAGGGCTCAGGGAAGCAGCAGGAGAAAATCCCCTCCACCCCCGCTGAGGCGAGGCCTGGAAGAGGACCCAACAGGGTCGCAGGTCACAGAACAGGACTCAGCAGCTGAAGTCTTCACTCCAGGCCACTGGCTGCAGGAAACAAGGTGTCAGGACTGAGATTCGTGGAGGTGTTGATGGAGAGCAGGGCTCCTGTAGTGTCTTGAGTGCTGACAAGTTACATCTGGGGCTCAGAACCTGGGTGACTTGGATGCCTCAAGCTCAGGTCCACTACTGGACTGGACAGGAGGTTGTGCATCGACAGAGGTTGCGAGACTGCAGGAGGCAATGTGGTGGGATTCGAGGGGACTCTCTTGCTTCTCTTTCTAATCTTGGTAGCGATGCTGGGCCAGTGGCATCTCTTTGTGCGCCAGGACAAATAAAGGAAAACTAATTTTGTGTACATGACAATAAAGGAATCTTGATGGATCTGCAATCAACAAATCTTCTCTAGTCCAGTTACATTTTCTTTCACAGCCCATAATGTCCACAATGAGTGTTATAGGCTATTGCAAAGATTCACACAGTTTCTTCTGCACCTCACAAATCAGCATGGGGAGGAAATGAATGGGAGCACCAAACCTCCTTGTAATGTCTTTGAGTTAGATTACAGAACACCCAGCAAAATGTTCACCAGAAAGATTGCTGCCATTGAGGACATTGACCCACAGTCATCACCTGCTTGATAAATGTTCAGTTAATGCTACCACCATTGATTCTCTCAGCCTATGAAAAAATTCCAAGACCCACACATTCCTTATTTATATTTCCAAGTGTCCTTTCCCATTTGGTATCAAGGAAAAACTGGCACTTTTATTGGGTACAGTCTGAAGTGGAAATTAGGTAGGAAGACAGTTTTCCCATTGTTCCAAAAAGTTTACTGATGACAGAGTTGAACTTTTTCTTCTATTTCCATGACAAATTTATTTTCCAAGGAAGAAGATAGAGAAATTGAATTGAATCTCATTGGGAATTTGAACTCTCCTTGGTGGTTTTCAGCATTTCTTCTCCAGTTCTGTAATTCCGTCAGGATTTTCCTGTGATCTTGGTGCTATGGTCCAGGCAGGGGGCTTTGGAAACATATCCATCTGGTCTCTTTTTCATGTTTTCCATTGATATCAAAGGAGGGCATTCAGCCCAGTGAGTCTGTCATGGATCAATATCGACCACCACAAATTGTAACCTATCCTCTTTGCATTGCTGTCAACCCTCCCCAGAATTCACCGTTTACCAATTAAACTATAAGGAATTTAGAGTGGCCATTTAACCAAACAAATCCACTCGTCTCTGGAAGGCTGGAGGAAATACACGTGGTTACAATGAGAATGCAGACAGCATTGGAAGCTGTGAGGCAACTGCTCTGTCCCTTGAAACACGGTGCAACCCTCATCTCTCTCCCTCTGAGCCAGTTGGCATTTCTTCACAGCTCACTTGTGATCCCTCTGCAGAGATCATTTCTTGTACTAAAGTTCTGCCACCGAAAGACGTGGCTCTGAAAACTGAAACTTTCATTCATTCCATCCACCAGCACTGAAAATATCCTCTTGTGGAGCAGCCATGTTATTTATTCTTTCCACCAATCTGGTATGGTGAGCAAAAAGAGTTTTTTTTCACATTAGGTTTTAGGTTTTACAATTTCAAGCCTTCAGTCACGGTGGGCATTTGCTGTTCTGGGCATTCTGTTCATTCCAAAGTCCATGCTGTCACAGGGTGCTGCATGGACAAGCTGCCATCTTTTAGGTGAGACATTAAGCTAACCTTTGACCGAATAAGTAGCTCTAAAAAGCTCATGAGGTAATTCAGAAAAAAGGGCAAGGAAAATCTAGCCGTATCCATCGCCCAGTGTAATCAATGTATTAGTTGGCTTTAGAGCAACAATTTCTTTGGTTCAGTCTGAGATGGTGAAAAATACCATTTTTTATGCAAGTCATGCCTTTTAAACATTAACTGCAAAGCAAAGAACCAAGTTGGGTTTTTTTTAGGAAATTACATGGTTGAAACTATAATGGCAGAAAATTGCCAACAGTGTTGCCAGATGCTTGTGGGTTTGACCAAGACACTTGGAAGAGGATGAGGGATTGAGATTGAAGCTAATTATTTATCAAGCAGGGAAATACTGAATTTGAAAGGCTGAGTAGAAAGAAGGATGTTGTAATGTTGTTTATAGATTCATGGTATAGAATGATTCTACTGGGACACCTTGAGATGGAATCCCGACCTGAATCATTGATAATGTAGTTTGGCGTGTGCTTTTTCCAGTTCTTAACTGTACTCTCTACACTTATTCACTTTTGAATCTTGTAATTTTACTGATTAACCATCACATGCAATTGCTCTGAATACTTTTTAAGAATCTTTATGTTTAATTTTTTTTGTGGATAAATTTCTTGGCCATCCATTGTCTGCAGCAGTAAGTAAAGAATGAAAATCTACGTGATTAACTGATGTAAATTTTTTTAAAAATCCACAAAGGAAACACATTTAAATAAGAGTGAACTTTGGTAGGCACTTTTTGTGACTGGTGCCTTTTTCAGGTGTTGTGAGAGAGAAAAAGAGCAAAAGTTGGCTTTGAGTGTCAATAAGGTTGCATTGCAAAAATGGTAATCAAGTTATTGGAATAGCACTAAATGAACATGAACATGTTTTTCATATGCAGGGGAAGACGAGGCTATGCTTAATCATGATCTCCAAAGCCTTGCGACAATTGCTGCGGCTCGTTCATTGGTAGAAGCATTACCCGTAGGGTTGGGTGATCCCCATAATGACACAGAGCCGAGCAAATCCTACGTAGTTCGAATTCCACGGGTACTGAATTTACGAAGGAAGTACTCATGGCATCCAAAGGCAGAAACGGTGAGTTTATTGGTGAATGAAGCAGAAATCAGTGCAGCCCAACAAGGTTCCCACTTTATTAGTTGGCATTATCATCCCCACCCCTTCCAGAATGAAGAAATCCCTGTCCTGGTATGTTTACACTGAAATTATAACCTCAAACATTTCCATCCATCTTCTTGCAAGAGCCTTGAATCAAAAACACCTTGTATTTTTTTCTGGGAGGCATCAGTCTTAACCATCCCCTGTCTAAATTCTTCAATGGACATTGGAAATTGTGGCCTCCGCCCAAGTGGAAAATATTCTCTGAGAAAAACCCATTTGAATCAGGGTTAAAATCAGCAGTGTGGGGCACTGTCCTTCTGGTGCTGGGATTGCAGCCCTGGTTTTCCTGGAATACACAGCGATGGATCTGAACAAGTGTAAATGGTTGATTGGCTTGGGTGCCGAAGAGAAACACGAGAATTTAAAGTGCCAATCTATCTGTTTCTGTGAGAAGATGAGCATTATGAAAAAAGAAATTAGATTGGACCTATTCCTGTATTTTATTTGTTTTTTTTTTGCATTATCCATAAGAAAATAAAGGCTTTTATACAGGATGTTTTAAAATTTGGATGTCAACAGAAATGAATAATGGTACAGGTTTCCACTTCCTAAATAATATAGCAGCCATCACCAAGAAACAGTGGCATTTGCTAATATAGCATTTTATGATGCTGTGGTTATTTTTTATTGATTTGTGTTGATAATCACCATTAAGTGATATTGCTTTTTGATGACAAAACCTCTGTCATTCTGTACCGATTCTTGGCATTCAAGGTATGTCCTCTGAAGGCTGCGATTGACGGAATGGACACTTTGGAGCTGGAGATGAGGATGAGGCTAGCGGATTTGCAACGCCGTTACAAGGAAAAACAGCGGGAGCTGGCAAAACTTCAAAGGAGACACGATTATGAGTGGGTACTTTGTTTAAAAAAGAAATGCCCATCTAGAATCAGGCACACAATTCGCATTGTTTCCAATGAACTGGTTTCCTATTTTTGAGTGTTTTGATGCAGTCTTATGTTGTTCATGGTATCCAAGTATAAGGTAGTGTTCAGATTTGTTAACGAGTAGATCCTCAGTTCACATTTCCAATTTCCCATCTTTGCTTCTTCGTTACATTTTAATTTCTCCTCCAGTGCCAGAATCCCAGCCCCCATCACAGAATCCACCCCCTTTTCATTGGTTCCTAGTTCGGTGGCCCTTTTCATTTCAGACATTGCACAGACCCTGCACCTGGTTCTTGCATGGATCTCAATCAGCGACTGGTAAATTTCAGGTGTGTTTGCATTGTGCCTGCATACCCCAGTAACAGAGCCAAGGCCTGGGTCACACGACCACAATGTATTCCTCCTTCTATGAAAAGGAATGAACCCGGCTGCGACATATTAGCGAAAACTACAAAAGCAGGTTCAGTAAACTAAACAGGAGATAAGGAACATCTGCAAAAACAAAAGCTTCATTTCAAAAATCGTATATTGGGCCTTTTGGCCCAGGAGCCCGTGCCATCCAACGGCACCCAATTAACCTACAACCAGGTATGTTTTGATCAGTGGGAGGAAATCAAAGCAGCCAGAGGAAACCCACACAGACGTGGGGAGAGCGTACAAACAGACAGTGCAGGATTCGAACTCCAGTCCTGGCCGTTGGTACTGGGACAGCGTTGCGCTAACCGTGCCACCCAATTTAGTAAAATGAATGAGTAATGAGTTGTCCCTTATGGCAAGCACCAATTTAATGCTCTAAATACTTCTCCACAAGCCATTCCCTGATAAGTGGCAATGGGCTTCGCTGCCACGAACCTAAGGAGAGGAAAGCCAACCAGGACTTTCCACGTTTGAATGCTATTGTTGATGTAAGCTTCAGAGCCTCCTGTCACTCACTGTTTCAGCTCCTGAAGGTTTTTCAGAGGGTGGAGATTGAATATCACATTCTTTCACGAGAGGGGGAGGGGAAAACTTGGGAGAGCAGGACTTGCATCAGAACATTCGACAATGGAGACGCCAAGCAAATCACAAAACATGCACTGAGAACAGGTTTGTGGGGTTTGTTTCTCCCCCACTCGCCCTCTCAAAATGATTTCGTTTTCATAAGCGTTAGTTATCTTCTAATACTTCTCCAAACTGGCCCTTGTTTGTGAGTGAGTTGATGCTGGTGCAGCTGTAATGGAGAAGTTCCCTTGGAGAATAGGGTTTCATTGGGCATGCATTCATTTGACTTTGTTACATCACAACCATTGCATTTTCCCTCTTATCACATGATGTGCAACTTGGGCTTGCTGCTGAAGTTATGGACGACCTTCAGAGTTTGATGCACCTTCTCTGTAGTAATTGGAGTATTTATAGTCTTTTGTGTATTATGTTAGTCTAAAACTGCTGGCTCATTGCATGACGTTAACATCCCTGGTTTTGTCTCCACCTGCTTGCTAAGTTTCACGAGATGAATGTCCTTGAAGCAGAAAACACACTCGACAATGTGAACATTATCTTGAGTGGATTGGAGTTTTGAATTGCAGTCTGGGGAAACAGGATTATTTTAAAGTATCCTGCTTATGTCTGTCAACGTGTTCCACATGCCCAAGTGTCCCAAGTGGCTGAGAACCTGCTGTTATGTGCTTGAGTCTTAGGACTATTTTTCTCTGTTAACTAGCCTGCTTCATTTTTTTTTAGGAAGGAGGCATTTTATTCAACAACAAGCGAAATAACAGCAAAATAAAATGGTGAACAAAATGGATGTAGGAATAAAATACAAAAGTCTGGAGGCACTGTGATTGAAGTAAAATCACATTGCTGGAGAAACTCAGCAGGTCAAACAGTGTTCTTTATGTAGCAAGAAACATACCTTGATGAAAGGCTCAAGCCCGAAACGTTGGTTATGCATCTTTATCTTTGCTGCATGTGCCCGAGTTTCTCCAGCATTACTACAAAATGGATGTAGTTCATTTAAATTTACCGACTGATTTCCCCAAGTTAAGGTAGAATTCTTTAAAGCAGTGGTTTTCAACCTTTTTCTTTCTACTCACACACCACTTTAAGTATTCCCTATGCCATTGGTGCTCTGTGTTAGTAAGGGATTGCTTAAGGTGGGTTGTGGGTGGAAAGAAAAAGTTTGAAAACCAGTTTTAATCGTACCTCACTGACTCATCATGTGCACTGTTTCATAACTCCAAACGAAATGGGCAAATGATAATTTTTCTCAAGCAAATATATTTCAGTGACAATTGAGTCTAGAGCACTGATTCTCAACCTTCCCTTCCCACTCACATATCTCCTTAAGCAATCCCTTCCTAATCACAGGGCACCGATGGCGTAGGGATCACTTAAAGTGATAGATGAGGGGAAAGAAGAAGGTTGAGAACCACTGCTTTAAAGTTTTTATTTTATCCTTAGGATATGAATACTATTTTCTTGGTTAATATTTACTGTTTATCCCAAATTCCCCCGTCTGTGGCCTCAAGGATGTGGCTTGCTTGCCTGCTTCAACGTGAAGTTAAGATATAGTCGCATAGTTGGCTTCGGATTACATTTATGCCAGAGCAGCTAGAGTGGCTGAACCAAAAGGCTTTTTACTACAACCTGGTAGCTGAAATGTCTCCGTTAATGACACTCCCACAACATTCAAGTCATAGTCTGTATCAAACCTATGTGGTGAATTATCAGCCCAGGCTTTTATATACTATTCCAGACAGTAAACCATAACAGTACCATTGTGTTTGAAAATTATTATGGTCCAGATAGTGGATTATTTTGGTTGGTGCAAGCTTTGTGATTGGCAAATGACTTGAGGATGGTGAGAAAACATGTGACTGACACGAGTTGATTGTTTTTTTTGTTTCTGATTAATAGGAGGGATGAAAACTCAAGGAGTCCAGCAAGACGCGGGCCTGGGCGACCGAGGAAACGCAAACACCTTTCCACTGTACTCTCTTCCCTGGGTCAACTTGGTGACCTTGAGAAGTGTGACAGCAAGAAAGCTAAGTAAGTTGATTGTTTTTTGTTTTAAGATTCCTGTTCTGTAGTGATTCCGGGGCAAAGCCACACACTTTCTGGTCTAACTCACTGACTAGGGTTATGGGACATTCCAATCAGAAACTACCTGAGCAAAAATAAAAACAAGGACTCTGTCCTACTGTAAGGTGTGTCTGGTTTGGAACAGGGCTTTATACATTTAGAACATAGCACAGTTCAGGCCCTTTGGCCTTCGATGTTGTGCCGACCTACATATTGTTACAAAACAAACTAAATCCTTCCTACCTCATAACCCTCTATTTTTCTTTCTTCCATGGGCCTGTCTCAGATGTCCCTAATGTTTCAGCTTCCACCACCACCCCTGGCAAGGCATTCCAAGCACCCACAACTCTCTGCTGCATCAACACCATCTCTATTCTTTATCTTCTTTCCTTCTTCTTCTGTCCAGTTAATATTGGTTTAGTTTCATTCCCCACAGCTATTATTCCTTCAGTTTTCTGCACCATTTACTACTGTCCATATAAGATTACTGCTCCCATCCACTTCTTTCTACATCAAAAAATCTGGTTTTCTATCCCTTTTCATACATCTGTTTCATGCAGCAAGGGGTCCGATATATGGCTTGTCCACAATTAGCCTTTTGTTGTCCCTTTTGTGATTTAGTGAACAATACTGGCACCCAACCAGCACACCGCACACAGTTGGAACATTGCACACCCTGTCTTAAACTCGACTATCTAGATAGATAACGTTCAAGGGTTTTCCCACCAAACAGTCATTAGTGATCTTGTGTTGAGCCTATTTTTTTGAATAATGTGTCCATGGAAGTTCGGCATCGTTTGGAAGATTGGCATTTATTCTGGAGCCAACTGGCTTGCTGAGCCATTTCAAAGGGCAGTTGCAAAACATCAATTAACCAGGTGGGTTTGTACAACAAGCCTATAGTTTCACAGTTGATTTCACCACGGGGTAATTTTAATGCTTGAAATTAAATTCCCCTGGTGTCATGATGGAATTCAAACTGTCCCTGAATCAATAGTCATGGCCTCTGGAACTAGTCCCATGCTAATCAACATGGCATCATACACCCATTTGACTGCTGTTTTACTGCATTACATCACAGAGGGGATCTTCACTCTTCTAGAGTGCCCTGACTCATCCCAGCATCCCCGTTTTTGATTTAATTGGAAAATGCAATTGCAATATAAAGACATCGGATTGCCTTTCTCAGTATTTATTTTAGCTGACCACAATATTTTACAAGTTTTCCAATTTTCAGAAGTAGTATGGTTTGTGAAGTGATTAATTAACACAATGTACCAGTGACCCCGGGTTCAAATCCGACACTGTCTGCAAGGAGTTAATATGCTCTTTCCGTGTTGTGTGTGTTTCCCCGGGTGCTCTGGTTCCCTTGCACATTCCAAAGACATATGAGGTTAATTGATCACATGGGTGTATTTGTGCGGTGGGGGCTCATGGGCCAGAAGGACCTGTTCCCGGGTCATATCTATAAATTAAAAAAACTAAAATTAATAATTCTCTTATTTGTAATGTAGCATTCCTCTGAATGATTTCATCTGTTGTTAATATTGAGTAACAAGATTATTAACTTTCGCATTACCAGAACTATCTCAGAATTTGAAATTGAAACGCAGGCCTACTTGGGCAATGCAAAAATTGAAACACTCTTGGATTTAGTGATGCCAGTGGATATAAGGTAGTGCCAGGTGTACTGGTGCAGTGGGCTTTATGTATGCTGCCAGACAACATAGATGTTAGTTCTTTGAGTCTTCCTGCTGCACATCTTCGTAAGTTCAATGCAAAAAAAAATCA